>NW_025776497.1:0-159580 GCF_021130785.1 Homalodisca vitripennis
ATTTAATAAATATTCGGATATTAAGCATTGTGCTATTTTTTCAGTCACAAAAAATGTGATTTATGGGTTCTATATTACAAAATCTTTGTTATCCCAGATAAATAACTATGTATCAAATTACGCAATAATATAATCTCTGATTCGACATTCATAACATAAATCCCTACAATATTTGTTTGTTTCATGTTTGCTTGGGTTTGATGTCCTGTTACCAATCATAATTATATTCTCCTAGTGTTTTAACTACATAAAAATATGATTGCCATGTTTTATAATATGATATATATATATATATATATATAATATATATATATATACATATACGTAAAATATATTTAATTTCCATAAACATTGAATCACAAAAAGTACTTGCTCCGCCGGGAGTCGAACCCGGATCTCTCCCTTGCCGGGTGAATATGCTACCATTAACACCACAGAGCGCTTACTTTTTCCGATTCAATTATTTTGTATTTGGCCCGTATCCTGTCACATATGCGTTTAAATAAGCAAACTAACATATGATCGGAAGACCAAACACCTGTCAAACGACTTTTATTTACTTTAAATTGTATAAATGGCAATAGCCTTATTTAATTTCAATAAACATTGAATCACAAAAAGTACTTGTGTATACAATAATATATAATGCACTGATCTAAATAAATAATATATTGGTAATGAGATTGACTAAAAAAGCGTAGTTAGTGATTTTAATATAAGCGATAATACTTGAAAAGTTATACAACAAAATTACCTTATACAAAGTTTTCAAATAGCCTGTTTTCAAAATAACTTGGGCCATAAATTTATAAAACAGAGCTTTAAAATTATTTACGAACAAGCAATTCAGCAAAATGTTCCAGGTTCTGATATTTTCGTTAAGATGAGAAATAAGTTTAAGTTTTTTCCTTTACCAAGAATATAACTGTTTGATTATTTTTAGGATTCCCTTTAAACCTTCAAAACACTTCGCTTACTTACCTAAATAAACTCTGATATTACAGTGGATTCATTCTTAATCATTGCTTTTGCTTGTTTTTATCTTTCTTCCTTTCCAGTACTCTCAAGATGAATGAAAAAGTTTGTTTACAGATATAGATTCTAATTGTAAGATATTAGTAAATATTTGGTAATATAAAACATATTATTTATTCATGATTTTAAAGGCCATTTGTGTGTTCTATAAAACCAATTTTACTATAGATTTGAGCATAATATAAATGATTACAATTAGAATATCAAATAAAAGGAGACAGTTGTTTTACTTCTAGACGGTTTCAGTTCGCGACTCTGAGGAAACTGAATTCGTTGGTATATGATCATTTTATTATGGATTAGAAAACGAAGGAGGGTAGGGTAAATCACTCAAGTTTGTACGTAAAATTTCAAAAAATAAAACTCTCATAAAAAATAATTGAGTTTTAGGCAATTAGAAATATTACCTAAAGTTTAACTGAGACACATACTACTTTAAATATTCTTTGTTATTAGTTGGTTTTGTATACGTGATATGGCCTACTAAATATAAGAATATTGTTCATAACTTTCCTTGTTTTGCTTAACATAAGTTAAACTTTTCCGATACTAATAAACAGAAAATCAACATAATATGAAATTAAACACGCTTTAATATAATGCTAACAGCAGCTGAGCACTTTATACTCATGATTGAAGTACACACAAATATTGCACAATTATTAAACTTTGCTGTTTTGGCAAAATTTGTTTAATGATATGTAGATATATTTAAATTCGAGTCAAGGAAACAGGATTTTAACGTACATTTTCCATCCTTTCCAGCGTTTATTGACGCGGATCCGCGTTTTTGCATTCTTATTTCTTACTGCTATGATAGTTGAATATTTTGCTGCTAGATGGTTCTAGTAGTCCTGCGACGCACAGACGGGTTTCCCTGCCTCGAATTCTGTTACAATGGGAGTGGCAGTTGCTTCTAATTGGCCAAACACTGTCTAGCGAGCGTTGGCCCCCGCGCCTTTCACAAAGTCATTGACGGGAGCTCCCGTCAAGGCATCTAGGCCAGTTGTTAGTAGGAAGCGTCCGGTACACGCATATGTATTTCGGTTATCGCTAATTTTCTGTTGTGTCTTATTTTTTAAAAGTAAATTATTCATATTATATACAGCAGTTTTCCAGTATTTATTTAGTGTTTGTTTACCATTATTCGTGTGAATGGCGAATCCAGACGATTCGGAAATTTGGAGATTTGGTAATTCTGAGCAATTACTTGGTCAATCCCAAACTTTTTAATATTTTACTACGGTCATAAGGATGTCATCACAAAGCAAGAAACATAATTCAAGCCTCACAAGGCTGTCCTACAGGTTGCCGAGCGATAAGAAGGTTCAAAGTCCCACGCGATAACAGTGGCTTGCGGGAGACGCGCGGAATGTCAGTTGTGACAGCCCGCCACCAAATAAACACTCTTTGTCTACTTTTGTATGTTTCTAATTTTATTGGTTTGTAATATAGTATAACGTTTTAATCTATAAAACCGTGTTTCATTCCCATACTTACTGAATAAATTATAAAAATATTAGTGACAGCTACACTGCTATTCTACGATATTCTCAAAAGTTAAAAATTAGCCTAGGAAATCCAAAAAGGGCTAAACAAATTTTATTTACCGTTAAATAACTCTATTTTGACATACAGAAACGAAAATAAATTTTAACTTTAAAACATTGGAAATTAAGAAAATTGTAACTTTATCAAAGATCAGGTCTATAAAAATAATAATAATAATAATAACCTTTATTGCGTCAAACAATTATTACATTGCATGCATGCGTCAAGTACATTCATAATAATATACAGTTCCATTGCAGTTATTGCTATTTTAATTGTATAACAGAACTGGGGGTTTATTTTTATTCGTGTTTTCAATAGTTTTCAATAATTTTAATCCAGCAACTCAACATGAACTCTTCAACGGAGTAAAACGCCTTTGACAACCAGGAGGTGTTTTAATCGAAGATTTGAATAGTTTAGAATCAATGAGATGTTTTATTCCCTCAGGCAAGCTTGTTTTATCATTTTCACACCAACTTGGGACGGCAAGTGTTCAAATCCACTTGTTCTATGTTGAACAATCCGAAAGTTGTCTCTGCCTCTTGTCTCGTATTGGTGGACGTCACTGCCTTGGATCAACTCGCATTTAAGTCGACAGTATAGAACGACGTCGAGAATATAGAGACAGGGTAAAGTTAACAATCCAAGCTCTCTGAAGGCATCTTTGCACGACTCTCTGAAATTCAATTTGTAAATAATTCTGATAGCTTTCTTTTGAGCTCTAAATACTCTTTCGAATTTGTATTTAGAACAGCTGCCCCACAATCTTAAGCCGTAAGACAAATATGGATGTATCAGGCCAAAGTAGGCAGTTTTCAATACATCAATAGAACAGAATTTTGCAAGGTTACGCAAAACATAAATGCCAGAAGCAACCTTGGAGCAGATGCTGTCAATGTGAAAGTCCCATGTCAGTCCTCGATCAAGGTACATTCCAAGGAACTTAACGGATTCGGCCTCTTCCAAGAGAACATCGTCCATCATTACTGCGGGACGATACTCCTGTTCTTGTCGATGCCGAAGGCCAAAAATTTATTGAGTTTGATTTTGAGCTGTTTGTTTTTCAGATTGAGTCTTGAGAAATGTTCGATGCATGAATTTAAAATCGATAAATGATTTCACTTCAAGATCAGTTTTATATTTCGATTTAATACAGAGAGTCCGTGTCATCAGCATATTGAATCACCTTTCCATTCTGGATTGATGTATTCAACTTGTTGACATAAATAAGGAAGAGAACTGGCCCTAATATTGATCCCTGAGGGACAACCATAGGGCATTTTGAATCCTATTAGACAGAGCATTCGCAATCCGTACGCATTGTTCTCTATCTTTAAGATACGACGAGAGCCAATCGTACGGGAAACCCCTAATACCACTAGTCCATAACTGGTGCAGCAGTGTCGCATGATGCACACAGTCAAAGGCTTTGGAGAGGTCGAGAAATATGCTCATAACACGTTCTCATTTTCTCCAGGCCATCGAAAACATTATGAATAAGTTCAGTTACGGCATCGATGGTCGATTTGTCTTTCCTAAACCCGAACGGTTCAGGACAGAGAATTTCGAAGCGGTCATGGAATTTTTCAAGCTGAATGAGGAAAGCTTTCTCAAAAACTTTGCTAAGAACTTGGGAGGATAGAAATTGGACGATAGTTGCTAGAGGAGCAAGGATCATCTTTTTTGTAAACTGGAATCACAGTGGATATCTTCAGTACGGACGGAAAGACACCCTGTGTAAACGAGAGATTGATTAATTTTTGTGAGTGGTGTCAAAATATGCTTAAAGCACTTTTTGATTAACCACAACAGACATTCCATTAATGTCACAAGACCTCTTAGGTTTTGAGATCCTGCATGATACGGGCCACCTCCACCTCACTCACAGGACGAAGGAACATGGACGAGGCCGATCTAGTCAATTAACCCTCCGCAGGGTATATTCTGATTCAAAAAACTGTCTGTTTCCAGCAACAGTTGAAAAGAAATCATTAAACGCAATTGCCACTTTTAATGGATCATCAATAATTTTATTATTAATTTTAAGTTTCGGAATTGAAAATTTTGAAGTGTTTTGTTGTTTTGTGTTTAGGTTAATTATATTCCAGGCGCTTTTTGAAAGATTATCGGATTGTTTTAGTTGGTTTTCAACGTCTCGTGCCTTGGCGTTTCTTATGGCTTTGCGGTAATCCTTTTTGAAATTTCGAAAAAAGCGTTTGAAATCCTCATTTTCAGATTTAACATATATTGAATGATAAAATTTTAGTCTTTCTTCTTGAATCGAGTATACCCTGAGTAATCCAGGTATTACTCTTTTTCTTATTACGTTCTTTAAAATTTTTGAATGGACAAGTCAAATTTTAGGCAGTGAGTTAAACAGTCGAAAAAACGCGTTAAAGGCATCCTCCACCCGCTCAAAAGCGATCCAGAAATTCCCCATGATGTTTTCATTAGAAACTTCTTAAAAAAGCTCTATGTTTTGCCGGCTTTAGATCCCGTTTTCTTTTTATTGACGGAGTTTCAAATTTTGGGTTATGGTGTAATATTACGGCTTCCTGTGCGTAGTGGTCCTGAGATGGCCGCATCTATGACAGAAACAGAACAGTCTATTACGTTAGTAATGACGTTGTCGATGGCTGTACTCGACGAAGCGGTCACTCGAGTTGGCGAGTTCACGGACCAAATTAAGCCGAAAGAACTGAGAATATCCCGTAGTCGCTGGGTCAGAGGGTTGGTGTGGTCTAACACATCGATGTTGAAGTCACCGGTAATGATGAACTTCAACGATTTTGAATTGAGAAAATTTAGTAAAGTTTCAAAACTTTTCAAAAAAGTTTTCGTTACATCCATTTGAGGATTTATATAAGCCAATCACTATAATTTTGTCCGCGGAATTTGTATCAATTTTAATTCCCCCCACCTCAAAGTCTAGATCACAGCAGTAATCCATCCTGAAGGGTTGAAATTTCAATCGTGATTTGACAAAAATTGCCACACCACCTCCTTTAAAATTTGTTCGGTGAAAAATTGTAGCCAATTCATAATTGTCAATTCTGAACATAGAAACGGTCTCAGCCGTGAAGCCATGTTCAGAAACAACAAATATGTCGGGGTGCAGCTCTTCTGCCATGAGCATTAGCTCATCAACTTTATTGGTGGCAGACTGCGCATTTTGATGCACGACGGAAACTGCACGAGTTAAATTTGGAATTTTGTGAATTTGATTTTGTTTTGCTTGTCGTTTTTTGTCTGGTTTTCTGAACTTATTGTACCCCAATTCTGTTATTTTTATTTTGTTTTTTGACACTTTAGAGGAAAGCAGTTTTTTTGCTCCGTTGTGTCTGTGATGGTGCTTGATGGGCCGACTTGTCGCACCGGTGAGCGGCATTTTACTGCTTCCGCAAAGGATTCATACAGGAGTGTGCGGGGCTCAGATGCGGCTGGTGGCTGCAAGGCAGTCGATAGTGGTGCAGTTGGAGACTCAAGGGCTTGATCTGTCTTCCGCCCATTATTTTGAACTCCTCTGGCTGTGACGGGTGGTTGGGAACGTCTCTCGAGAAGCGGTAGAGTCCATTTTCCGCAGGCACTCTATTAATTCCTGGGCCAGCAGATGCTTCGTGTTCCTCTTTAGATGCATCCCATGTTGTGTAAAAGCGCCTCTCTCCCGATGTTATTGAATTGTAGAAACCTCTGCCCCACGATGCCTTTCACACAATTCTTCGATGTAGTTGTTAATCAGCACAGTCTCTTGGTTGATTTTGTGACTGGCTGGCAGATCGTGTCTGTGAGGCAGGGTGGAGACAACAACTCTTGAGGTTTTCAATTTACTCGTGATGCGGCGCTCGAGATGTCTGTATATATTGTACTGCTGACCCGAAGCAACAACGTCATTGGTGCCAGCCACGATGACGTAGCAGCCACCGGCCGGGGGCGAATCGTCAGATGTTGCTTCCATTAACTAGGCTCCAGGTTTGCAGACACCTCCAACCATGGTCTCGCAGGTCACCATCCGACACAAAATACCTGTCAAAACCACGTGTATGGCTATCTCCTTCAATAATAATTGATGAGAAGGGTAGAGAGATTCTTTGCTTATTATTGCCTCTTCTCTTCTTTCTCGGTTCACCTCTGTGATGAGCGACTGTAGCGGAGACTTTTGGTGAACATTGTTTGTTATTGGGGGTTTTCGGAAGTCTTTTTCTATTGTAATGCACCTCCCATGATGGTTTCTTCTGCTCTCTTTCGCTCGCACTTTTCTTCCCCTCCTCTTTCAAGCATTGAATTTGAATTTCGGCTTCAAGAACTTCAATGGTGGTCCTCAGGCTGGCCACGAGGTCCCTGATCTCAGCTCAGCACACCGCTGGTCTCTGTATTCGGAGGGCAGGTCGCACTGCACGCTGCAGTCGGCCGCGGAGGCGCGAGAAGAAGGCGAATCGCACTGCACGCCACAGTCAGCCGCGGAGGCGCGAGAAGGCGAATCGCACTGCACGCCGCAGTCAGCCGCGGAGGCGCGAGAAGGCGAATCGCACTGCACGCCGCAGTCAGCCGCGGAGGCACGCCGCATCGTGCTTGCTACGAAGACCTGGTCAGTAAACTGCATCAATCGAGTATCTGACTCAATTGAGTGGTCTAGTACATGTTTATAACGTTCATTGAGTTGCTGTATACTGTCTTTTAACATGCTATTTTCGGCAAGCAGGTCGGCCACTCTTTTCACTGTTGTCCAATCCTCGGAATCAGCTAGTGGAGTTGAAGTACCGACTCGCGACACGGGTGACACGGCAGGAGGCGTCATCGGGACAACCTGTGTCGGCGCGCAAGCGATAGATGTGGGTGACCCAACATCATTCACCGGCGGTGATGGTGACACATTGGATTGACCAAACGATGTTGAAGCCCCTGATGAGAGCCTAGATCCGACTGTAGCACACTTAGATGGAGAAACAGCCAAAGTTCTCATGGTAACAGGGTGGGGACCATGGTGTTTACCGCTAGATGATACAATTAGCGTTGCATGAGCATCAGTCCTCACCGTAGCTCCACACTTTCCCCCCAGGCATCGCCAAGCTCTGTCACCATTCTTCAGACAATGGCTCTCTCTGAATTTGTATTTAATGTACAAGATGAGTGGTTTACCATTCTTTGATTGATCAACTAATAGTGTCATAGTTTTTAAATAAACAATTAAAATCTACAGTTGACAGGTACAAAGCAATAAAATTTTAAAATATATATAAAAGTTGCAGAATTAAAAAGATTAAAAATTATATAAATATAATAAATAGTGATTTTGATTATAATAATTAATAAATAAGTGTCATAATGTCAATTAAACAAATGAAATCTACATTTGACAGGTGCAAAGCAATAAAAGTTAAAATATATATATATATATATATATATATATATATATATATATATAAGTTGCAGAGTTAAAAAAGGTTAAAAGTTAGATAAATATAATATAATATAATAAATAGTGATTTTGATTATAATAATTAATAAATAAATGACAAACTTTCTACAAAAACAGAACAGTAACAGATAAAATAACTTAATAACAAACAACAAAGAACAACAATATTAAATAGTTTACAATTTTAAATAAAAGAATTTGTCACACAAAAATAGTAATTCTCCACTGCAAAAATATACTCCGGCAGAGAGTTACCGAACCTATGAACCTCGACGTGAGAGCATCAAGCGCTATCGTTTCTGCCACTACGTTAGTTATAGATAGTAGTTAATTACAGGTCTATAAAGCGCGGCGTCCTTAGTTACGTCAAAAATGTCTTGTTGAGTTGCAAGTCTAACCTTGTTAGTTGGAGGTTAGCTATTCATTTAGTACTCACGAAAAAGTATTACTTCAGTACACTATTAATGCGTTGAATCAATATGTTCTCTATAAATTAAAACATGCATTTCAAAACTTGTAGCTGGTCAAAAGTTTATAAATCACTTAAAATTAATTTAAACTGAGGAGCTTTAAAAACGGCGTGTTAACAAGATAGGCCCAGGCCTGCCAGCCCAGGTCTAATTTTTCATGACGCTTAAAGGGTTAAGACATTATTATAACAGTCTGTATTCATAGTCCTATTCTATATCCTATAGGACTTGTTTTCATAATAGAATTTTAGGTACACTTGCACGGAAATGTTTCAAACAATTTATGATTTTACACAATTTTCTAACTTATTTTAAACAAATTAAGGTAGAGAGCCCGTCGTCATGACTGTTATCAAATAACTGTTAGTATGTTCATGTAAAGACTTATAGAGATTTTTAAAAATATATTTAGTAACATAATTCATTCCCGAGTATTTTGCAATTTTAAATTATTTGAGATATCCACTACAGGTAACAAATACAGATACCAAGTGTTATTTGAGACCGGAACCTTCCTGAACCACAGTTTTCTATGAGCATGAGTCCCTACATTTCGGACTGTCTAGTCGTAAAATGTATTCTCAGATATCAATAGATTAGTAATTAATAGAACACCTTAGTATCGTAGAACTCTAAATATGGTATGTAATCCACATACAGAGATCAAGAAGGCTTGTGTCTCAAGAAGATCAGATGGAAATATTAAGTCGTAGATGAGCAGGCCGTAAATTACGTACCTTCTATAGGACATTTAAAGATTTTAGCGTCATGTAATAATTTTTAATATATAGACCAAATATATATCCAAATACTTACTATTCAGGTTCTATGAATATATGATATTACTACGAAACATGAGAAGCGACTGACTGCTCAACATAAATAATAAATACGAATAAATATTGCATATTGAAATACACAAGCCAGGTATGTCCTTCACTTTATATAGGTTAAAACAGTAACCATACAAATCCAGAAAAGTACATTATTAGTGCATTTATTGAGGATTTTCTATTATTAAGCACTGTGTAGAAGAATATCAGAAACCTTAGCATAATTCTTTAGTTCAAGGCAAAGTTCGCGCTGAGAGTACACAATTAAGTTTCAAGTAAAAAAGGATTGAGGAGAGTTTTCCTTTGAGACGTCACTGTTATCTGTGGGGAATAAATTACGACAAAATGCTTGTCTCGACGAAAAGTGACAATGGCTATAGATTCTCTTTACTGCATTGCTGTCTTATAAATAAATATTTCTTACAGGGTAGTCTCATTGACTCATCAGATTCAATATTGAGTGCACTATGATATTTCTAACACGATCTCTAAGCATGGGGGAAGAATCCCGTTTTTTACACTTAACGTAGCTGTGTTAGGAAGCTACATACATGGGAAAAAAGTGACTACTAAATGTAAAATTTAAGCAACGAAAGTAGATATCTTTTGGCCGCAGTAGTTATTTAAAGTTTATCTATGTAAATTTGTTCTTAATCAATAGAATCAGAAATATTGTATATTGGAAGTATACGCTTTTAAATATAACCTTCTTTCAAAGAGCTACATATGTATTTGCTTTCCTCATCAGGTCAACAGCACAAACTCTACTATAAAACCGTAAATAAATTAGACAATATGTGAATTAGACGGTCAGAGTATACAACCTTAACCGCAAAAATGTATATTTTTGTATCCTAATAAAAACGAAAACACAATTATGGCACTTAAAATAACTTAGACTAGAAGATTAATAAGGACTGGTAGACACTTTTTGACCGATGTAGGCTTTAAAAAACTTCCTATATATTTTCTTGATAGGGCAACAATGTGAAAGAAACTAGGGCACCACAAATATAGTGAAGAGGAATTGAATTTAACTGCGTAAATAGGCAGTTTTTAGACTATCATGGTGGCATCAGGGCAGGTTAACTCAACGGTTGCGTCATTAATGTAATTACGTTGATTCATCTACTTCATTCGCAAGATCTGAAATCAGAATCTGTAGCACATATTATTTCAATTTAGAATTCCTTAAACATTTTCATTAAAATTTTATATAACATATATATACCACTGATGTTTAAAAGGTCACATAGAGTTTCATCACATAACATCTTAAATCTTTTTAATAAGAAGGTTAATAAGAAGGTTTAAAAAATCGGATGCAAAACCACAAGAAAAATATAAATAGAACAAATAAATATATACTGCGCAATTTTAGAATTAAGTTAGGAAATAATATATAGGATTTGTTCAGATCACGAAATTATTTTTAAAAGTTTTGATTTTAATAGTCAATTCAATGTACGATGCAATATATTTGAAATATTATGTAAAGCGTATAAGCGTATAAATCAAATAACCACAAGCGATGGAGCAATCGCATGGTAATTTTAATTAAACGTTATACTCGCTCTCTCCTAAAACATCTCAAAGGTTGTTTCATATACTTACATATATAATCAGGTTTAATTATCCTTTGACGTTTCACCGCGAATTATTTCATATCACAAGTAGAGAAGATGAATTGCTTACAACTTCCTGGCGTATAATTATACATCACATTTAAGATTTGCGTTTACAAAAAGATATAATCTAATTTTATTCATTTCATACTATTTTAACTAAAATTTACGCACATCGCGATTCTTAGCTTTATATGAAATGGGATGATTATTTTGTTACGACAGTATTTTTTTATGTATGAAACTGTCATCAGAAAGAAATAAAATGTGTTTATATATTAGTTATCGATATGAACATTTTTTACAGCTATGCCTTATCACAGCTACATTACCATAGTAAATATACTCCACTACATCCGGCATGCCTCTTACCGATGTATAGTATTTATTTTTATGAAAATATATAATGCAAATACTTTTCATAGTTGCCAATTCTTGTCGTCTACTTTTTATTTGAGACAAAGTGTACAATCATAGCATATTGTCAAATAAGTTCTCATATTAACCACATTTAACAGCCTGAAATACTATTCGTCACTCTCTTACAAATCTTAACTTACTCTCATAACTTTTTCTTACTTCAGCATCCGTCACTCTTTAAATCAGTAAATTTCCAATATTTTCTTTTATTTATGAGGTTTAAACATCGGTACACACATGGATTACGTTAAATTTAAATTCAACGGTTTGAAATTCTTTTATTTTTTAAGTTTAATATTATTTAACGTGACTCAAATTAAATATTCATAACGATTTTAAATTCAATTTAAATTACAGTTACGTGTATTTTTAAAACCAGCGTGTATTTATTAACAAAACTATTACACACAATTCTTGAATCTGTATGCGTTCTGTTAGTTGTGATGCTACTAGGTTCTGGAATACTGGCAATAAGCATTGTTTTAGTTTTTTATGAAATCGAAGACTTACTGATTCTACTGGGACCATTGCTCTGCATTTTTTATTTTCAGGTGTTGTGTGTATTAATATGTTAGCTGGTTTACTTTTCTCTTGATACCACTATAAAGAAACTAATTATATATTTTTGAAATATAAATATTTAAAGGTAAAACGTATATTTGAAAAATTAAAACTAAGAAACCGAATATTTGCATATTTACTCTAATATTGACTTTTCTAAGAGTGATTGTTAATTAATGCTTGGGAAAAGTAATTTTTTAAATGTACAGAAATAATCCAACCATATAAGAGAGCTTAAACGAATTGAGTTTGTTTCATTATATATGTAGTTGGATATAGTATGAATAACATTATTAAGTTACCTTAAAGTGCACATTTTATTTACTACATTTTTCATACGTAACAGACTTAATACATAGGTCGAAGCAAGTATAAATCATGTATGGTAATGAAATTTTCTAAAACAAAAATAAAGGGTTATAGAAAAAAAATCATGCCGAATATATTTAATATACCATAACTATACTAACTTGACTTATGGTAAAATGATATATCTGTTAGAAACAAAAACCCAATATTAATTGAAACGATATCAAAAATAACAAAGTTCAACAGTTCAACAGTTCAAAATAACACGAGGGGCGTTTTGTTCATAAAACCACCCATCTAGGAAGCCACAATAACTAGGGCCGCAGGCGAGTTTTTTGTCGTCCAATCTAATTTTACAACTTTATGGTAACACCCTTTTAACATTAGGTTTACACGTTTGTCATGAGCTCTCAACGTTTTACTTGGCTAAACAGAATATTTTAAATTGTAAAGTTACAGTATAGTAACACAAATAATTAATACTAATATAATGCGTAAAAGATTACGAGCCTTTTCTAAATCATATTATTGTATTACCTTGTCTATGTATTTCTTTTTATCAAGTACGCCGTTCAAAGATTTGTGGGGCAGGACATGTATCTTAACGTTGGGATTGTGAGACAAATTTATATTTATATAATATGCTTGCCCCTAATATGTATGACATAATCTGCATAGTTTTGACTATACATGCCCTGTTCATTCAGAGTTCAGAGTAAGTCATCCAGAACTATGTTTCACAGGCTTATAGATAGTACACCAACTACTGGACATTCAACGGTTTTAAATTCTTGTTTTTTATGTTTCATAATATTTATCGTGACTAAAATTAAATATTCCTAGCGCTTTTAAATTTAATTTAAATTACAGTTACATGCATTTTTAAAATCAGTGTATTTGATTACTTTATTTACAAAAACTATTACACACAATTCTTGAAACTGTAAGCGTTTTGTTAGTTGTGATGGTAACTAGGTTGAGCGTAATACTGGCAATCAGCATTGTTTGGACTTTTTCATGAAATCGAAGACTTACTTATTGTACTGGGACCACTTCTGTTACTAAATACATTCTTTATCCATCTTACAACAGTTTTCTCAGTACCCTGGATGTAAGCCTACACACTATATGTATTATCAAACGCTTCTTCTGTATCCATGAATACTGCTAAAGCGCTTTCCTTTTGTACAATAGCTTGCTCAATCTGCCATCAAACAATATGGGGCTGTTTGACAAGAATTACGTTTCTTATAAGTATGTTGATATGGATGTAAGGGACAGTTAATGAGGACTGCATCCCTTAAATATCTGTATATATCCAGAACCTTCTCCATGGTGTTGGCGAAGAAAAATGTTAGGCTTATTGGTCCATAACTATTTGAAATTTCATAGGAGTGTTAAGCTGGATTCGAGATAAAAAATAACTCTAGAGTACCTCCAAAATGAGAGTATGACTCCTGTCGCTAGGCTAGTTCTAAACAGTCGTAGGAGTAGAGATGTCACAAATTCCGTAAGAGAACAGGACAAATTCCATCGGTACCTCGTGATTTGAACGGTTTAAAATACTTTACAACCCATTTAATCCCTGATAACAGTCTTTTCACAGTTTCAGTCCTCAGACGAGCTCTCTCTAGGTTCTTTCAGGCATTTACTAACCACTGTTGTGCTGGTCTGGAAAGATCTTGGGAAGTGTGTGTTCAGTAAACACAGAAGTATCCCTCAGAATTCTCTCCATGAGTTTCTCTCAGCCCTTCTCACCTCTTCATTGTACTATGTTAGGACAGCAAAGTACCTATCCTGGTTCCCGGCCCGTCTGCATATATCATGTGCTCTGCGAAGGTTTTTCCTCAAGGTTTCCGGCCCCTGATTCCACCAACATGGTTTCCTTCCCTGAGTTGTTTTCTTTTAGGGGGCAGTCTTTACGCTACGATTATTTTATGGCGTTTTGAAAAGAATTAGTCATATTAGTTAACTCTTGCCCTTGATACCTATTTTCTCTACTAGATTGCTTATTAGCTCCGTATTAAAAGCTACCCTATCTGTTTTCTTTGGATTTATGTAGGTCCCATTTATTTCGTTCGGCCGTACGTTCAAGGAGATGCTATGATCTGAAGCAGATGCTTCATCTAGCACACTCCAGTTTAAAACTTTAGTCGCAATATAGTTGTTATCCAGATCTATATCTAAGACCTCTTCTTTTACCCAGGTACCTCTTCTTTGTAAAAATGTTGATTTACGGCTTTGATTTATAATAACTAAGTTAGATTTTACTATAAAGTCCAAGAGGCACTCACACCCGATTGTTGATGTTACTGCTTCCCAAAGCAGTGTGGTGAGTATTCGGATCACAATCGCCAATCATGTGGGTCCTTGTAAGGGTTCCGAACTCCCGCCTCATCTACGCAGGTGGCGGTGGTTCTGGAGAATTGTATGGGAGGTAAACTGCTGCTGCACATAATTCTGATGTTGTCATCACCTCTATGCAATTGAACCTCTGTTATGGCTGTTTTAGGAATAAATTTTTGCCATATTTAGTGATTTGATTGTATTACTGACATTATATGCATACCCTAGGGTTTTTACTGCCAGAATCATATATCAAATTATCTTCAGCGGTTGCTCCTCCGCTTGTGAGTCTTCATGAAAATATAGTTTTGTAAAGGTAAAATAACTATTGACAAGCGAAGCATATCACGCTAGGAGCCGGAATAGTTTGATTTATTTTGGTTTTTCAGTCTGTCTGCACGAGATCTCGAAAAAGAATTTTGAAATATTTTGCATGGACCTATCGCTATCTATATAGGCTACATTGAAACTTATGATATTGTATTTCACTCCATTTGTTTCGGCTACATTGGCGAACATTTTTCATTGCTCTTATGGAGAAACCTTATGGCGAGAAAATTGTATAATAAAACAATAAATTTGTAAAAAACTAATTACACACATATAACATTTTAACATGCAGAATAGTAATTTTAAGTCACTCAAAACATATGTATTTGCAATATAGACTTGAAATTACATACGACTTCAGCGATGCCACGTTCACTGTAAGCTTTATCAATTGCAGCAGACAAGATTGTAATTCTTAATTTTGTAATTTTTGTTATCAGTAGTACAGTAGTTTGTAGACTAATAATTGATGGGCAAGAAACTACATTATTGGCGGCTGGTACCAAGCGGCTTGGTCAATTTAAATTTTTTTTACCAAATTACAGCATTTTGTATCAGCTTCAATTTGAGGTGTCACAAGGTATTAGTTCCTATTTCAAAATTCTGGCTTTGGGTAGGGGTTGTGAGGTTTGGTCTCGTACACTTTTTTTTAAACCCCAAAAGAAACATTGTAGGGTCCGAGTAAGATCGGGTGAGCGAGCTGGCCACTCTACAGCACCCCGTCGACCTATCCATCTGTCAGGAAACACCTGGTCCAAGAATGTTCTAACGTTTATATCATAGTGAGGAGGGGCGCCGTCCTGTTGGACCTCAGAATCTTGATGAGTTAAGGATGCGGATTGAAAACACTTGCCGACTTATCACACCAGAAATCTTGGAAAACGTAAGGCATTCATTTGAATCAAGACTTTATTTTTGCCAAGTGGCCATTTTGAGCATTTAATTTGAGCTTAAAAAAGGTTGAGGTAAGATTTCAACGGTAATTTAAATTATTTTGATTTAGCATTACTTAGTATTAACAATAAGTCTGAATAAATGAGTTAAGAAAAATAGTGTTTTTATCGTAACTTTTCAATAAAACTTTGACAAGCCGTTGTTTCGTACTGGATTGAGATAGAGACCTCTAGTCTATGGCATTGTTGTTTTGTATAAAGACCATTAAAAGTGTCATTTGATGGGGGTTTACATTTAAAAATGTTGACTTGACCCCCCAACCCCCCATTTTGGGTTGAAGGGCTTAGTTCTCATGTAGCGCAAAAATCATCATTTGTCATTGTATAACTACCCCCCAAAGGATATTGGATTGTTTAATTCCGTTAAAAAGTTAGAAGGAGGGGTGGGACTTTTGGGACACCCTGTATATATATATATATATAAAACAGTACTTATTTTGTTAAGAAAGAACTATAAAATTTAGAGTTTTACTTAATGCTATATGTATAGATACATTTAATGTATTTCAGAACTATAACACGCAATTGGAATTGTGACAATTTTTAATGAAGACTGTGTGAGTGCTTAGTTGAAAGTCGCCAAGTGAATTATAATAATTTACCTGTATTGAATGTTACCGATAACCACGACACATTAAAACCTACCGTAAATATTGTTACATGTCTGCTTTTCAGCAAATGCAGGTTTACATATCAGGTCAGCATTTCAGGAACACTAATGTTACACGATAGAGAAAACTAATATTAATTATAATGTTATAATGTTATAATATCAGTTTAAATAATTAAAAATAAGGAAAACTCCTAAGTAATTATGAGAAGCGAAAAACAACCACCACCATCTGAAGTTCTAAAAGACTTCCTGCATTACTTTCTGATGGGGATCGGCTGCAGTATCTGATTCATTGAATGATTAACTGGTTATATTCTAAGAATATTTGACAAATTATATCTAATATTATACCAAAAATCTCTCCGCTACATAATATAATACTTATTTCAGTGTAATTATTTTATATAATGCATTCTAATATGATACTTTTTTGTGGTAAGTTCATGTGTGATATATGTTCATATATTTATAATTTCAACTAAACTAATGTTTTAACTGAATTCCAAAGTGTAATATTATTATAAAGTAAACTGGTTTGGAAAAAAACTTGATTTATGATTCCAAAGAACCTTGCGCAGATTAGGAGACCATGTTGATCCTTAGGTGAATGTTTTTCCTTTAGTATCCGAGTCTAAGACAATGTGCTGAATGTAAGTAAGCTAAAGGGACGAAGACATCAAAAGTTCCAAAAACTGGGTTCTTGGAATATCTCTGGATGAACGACTAATGATACGCAGCCGTAGAGATAATTTATAAATGTCTCATACTACAGTTAAATTGCGTATATATTAGGCAAAATAATAGAAAACCCCAGCCAATAAATTTCATTACATAATGGTAATATTATATAAGATCATTAGAATATAATATTATTTGATAGTGCAGTAAATCATGGCCTAATCTTGATCAAATATTTTGTTGTGGCTTCCTAATCAAGCTATAGAATATGATTGAATATTCAATATTCATCTTGCTTGCCAACATCGGTACAGAAGCCACAAAGCTGCCTGCGGTCACAGTTTATGCTTAATGTAACACAAAGGTATCTAATACATTTGATTACACGAAGTGTGAAACAATACTGTTAGATCACTTACAATGGAATAACTGCTGATTACCAACCATGAAATCTTTAATTCGATGCTTGGGGGCATTAGTAAAATATATATACTATAGTTAAGGAGTCTTAAATTACACCTTTTACTAAAATAATGATAATTAATTGGTTGTAAACGTTGTTTCATGCTTTAATTGATATTACTTGTAATTTACTAATTTGACAATTTAATATCAGTATCCCACATGACAAAATATATATTTAAGATAAAACCACGACATTGTTTTTCCAAATTATCAAAAGGTTTAAACGTATTCAAGTAAACAGTGGCAGTTTGTATAGAAACTATATAGTAAGTTCGCCAAAAAAGTGCTCCAAACTGTATTTAAATAATATAATTTCTTTCGTATTACCAAAGCAAAATTATCTACGCGAATTAGAACAAGGTGTTACGTAAGTCGCCGAATTGTTCATGTATTGGTTAATCTTGATGGCGGGACTTCTAGCATTTAATTTTAATTTCTCTGGTTCTAGATGTGTTACATTTAAAAACAGTGTAAACGTTAATCATTGGACCTCTCATCGTTTACTGCCTTATCCCTGGTATTCGTTTTTCCAGGCTATGAATATCTGAAAACCTGATTCAGTTAAGTATATGCTCTCACTTACATATTCCTATTCACTATATTCTTTCTTAGGTATACATATTCTCAAATTTAATTTTTTTTTAACTAAAGTAAACTAATTTGTTATAATTTGTCAAGGTTCGATAATAGTACTGGTCAAAACTATATACTACATACAATAACTATACACAACGACAGCTGATATTTATTCATTGAGATAAAAAATATTGGGTCTCTACAAAGCACGTTGCGTTCTTAAAGTATATAATATGCCAAAAATATAGTATATTTTTTTAAATAATACATGCTTTGTACAGTACATTCCCAATTTATTTTTTAGATGGATTTCTGAATTAAAACAAGCATTTATTGTGATATATATGCAATATGCATACCAAATTTGGTCCAATTACTTATTCAAATATCTAAAAGTCAAACATATACCCTTTAAGATTATTTGAATGGTTGCGTGCGGTCTTGCATATTAAGAAAATGATTCATATAATTATTTTTGTTGCTTATTAAGAGTCTCTGTGAGTGAATTAATTAATATTTCTCTGCATAAAACTATTTTGCTGATAAAAAAATTAAAATTATTCTGCAGTAATCACTTACTAACTAAAACTAATTCTGCCTCATAAAGTGGAGATTCATTTCCTGAAAACTGCGAGGAGTGATTTACAACAAGTGGATGGGTTTAAACTGCCCGTACCGGTGTAAGTTACCATAGTAGCCAAAAGCAAAAAAACCCAAAAAATCATACTAAAATAAATATTTTAATTTATAACGTTATTTATAGCAAAAGTGCAATAAAGTGTTGTATATGTTATATTTTAAACTCCTCTATTGACCAACAGAACTTAAAATACGGATTTTTCTGTATTCCCTTGAAAGTGAAGTCTCTCTTTTAATGTAGCCTACATTATAAGCATTTAAGTAAATAATGGGAAGTTCAACAAGTATTGATACATGGTATTTTCTCATATAAATGTTGATAAATATTAACGAACTTAAATCTTTTTTGACACTGAGAAAATTGCTGTTAATATTTTTAGTAGTAGGAGAGTTATGATAAATTTTAATATTTGCATATCTCAATGCTAGTTGCAATTTTAGTTGCCATACTCCTCAGAAACAGCTTAACCAATTTTATATGTA
The DNA here is from genome assembly GCF_021130785.1 of Homalodisca vitripennis. Classification (NCBI taxonomy): domain Eukaryota; kingdom Metazoa; phylum Arthropoda; class Insecta; order Hemiptera; family Cicadellidae; genus Homalodisca; species Homalodisca vitripennis. The sequence goes on from NW_025776497.1 coordinate 19,307, forward strand.
CACTTGGTAGGTTTGAAATCAAATTTTGGTATCAATGTTTCACCCTACAATGTTTTTAGGATACTTTACCAATTAAATTTAGAAGATAACAGTTTAAAAAGCGTCTGCATATTAAAAACTACAGCTACGAGACATTTACTGCACTGAATTTTGACATAGGGATTCTTAAAGTCTCTGGTATGAATGTATGCATATTCTTATTTCTAAAATCCCTACGGGCTACGGCCTACTGGTTATTAATTTTGCAAAATAATCCCGCCTTGGTCTCTAAAGTTGTGAAATATTAATTAAAAGAACGTTTTTGATGTAACCAACTGTTCTGTATGAACATTGTTTATTATTTTCAATTTATTTACATTTATAGTGAGTGCTAATATTTTTTAACGTCGTATTAGATTTCAGCGACTAGGGAAGTACGCCTCAGCTATTTTTAAAAATGTCCCAAAACATAAGATGGTCAGAATTTGACACCGACGACTCCCTTTGAAGCAGTCGGCAAAAACTATACCCCCCTCAGCCCCAGAGAGAACTGAGAGAACTGAGGATTTTAACAGTAGTAGCTCTTTATATAATTGATACTTTTTTGCACTCCATAACAACTGGACAGACTAGAACTGGAGACCATCACTGCTACAACACAAGAAATAGACACCAATTTCATCATACAAAGGAGCAATCTATTTCAACATTCTACCAGACGCTCTGAAGAAAACACCAGTCGAACACCTGAAAAAACTCACTCAAAAGTTGGTTTCTCCAGCGAACCTTCTACACTATTCAAGAGTTTATAAACTGGAAATCAGTTGCATCATGAACTGATATTTTAACTTTTCTGTTTTGTATGTCCTTTATTGTATTGACAAAAATTCTAAACTCAACGTTTATGATTAAGGAATATTGTCTATTGTCTATTGTCTACTATATTTGATGAACATTCGCTAGATTATGCTTTTGAACTAATGTCCTAATTCCAGCTCTAAATGTTCTAAAATATTAATCATGTTTTTCAGTTATTAAGGAAACAAATGCGTAGTGTTACTATTAACGTACTTTTAGCTGTAAACTTAACCAAATATTAGGTATAAGATCTAAAAGATAAGGTTGCTATCTAACAAAGGAAATTAGAATATCCATAAATATATACTTTTTAACGTATTTTATTAATCGTGGCGACAAGGCAAACTCAAAATTGGCGTCAGAAATAAAAGCCACTCAAACCAGTAGTGGTTATATAGTTTGAACATTATACTTTAGTTTTTGTAAAGTTATTTCTATTTAGAATTTAAGTATAGGAAGTCCATCAAGAAAATACTACAAAAAAACCCGATTAAAAATATTAATTTTAAATTCCAGGATGAGACCTCATTACAAGCTCTGCTTTGGAGGCCCTGTATCTTTCTTAAAGAAAGTTAAAGTTTGTTTTATTAAATTCTATTATTGTTTATATTTGCTACAACATAATATGGTATATTTTAAATATTGTTATGTGTTTTGTCTTAAGGTCAGACTGAGCTCGAGAAAGGCTTTGTTATATTCTATTTTTGTTTGAATATTGTATTTTGTTTACATTTAAAAGAATATTTTCAAGAAGATTATTTTTGGTTTGACTGTCTAACAAGACAAATATCAGATGTATATTACTTTCTTTAAGAAAGACATTTCTTTCTTTCTTATTCACTTGCAACGCCTACTAAACTGCACGCAATGGAGCGGGTAACTGCTAGAAGTGCACAATGTAGACTGACATTTACTTTGCATTTAAATACCGCTATCAAACCTATATTATTAGTTTTTTGATAAAAGTGTGGTTATCAGAACTGTGTATGTATATACATCTTCTTGAACATAAAAGAAGCAGAATCAGCACTTTGGAACATAAAAAACATTAGTATGAAAGTAAATTACAATAACCATAATAATGTTAACCATTTTAACATTTTTTCTTCATCACGGGAAGAAGGGAAACTCAACATTAGCGTCAACAAATATAATCCACACGAACCTAAAGTGTTCATACAGGTTTGCACTATAGGTTGTAGAAAAGCATAGGTGAAGATGTATCACACAGTTTTGTTTCTGTTAACTAAAGATTGGCTAGCAAAAAATATTGTAGAATCCATTGTTTTAATGTGTTGATGTTGTAATTAGTAATATTATCATATGTATCATAGCCTATATGGATATAGTTATGCAGAATAAATTATAAAGTTTGAGAAAACATTAATGTTTAGTGTTTTTGTAATTTTTATATTCCGTCGTCGTTTACAGCACTCCATGCTTCTTCTACTCACACACTATATCTGCATATACTAATAAGAAAGAATATGGCAAAACAATGTTTGACGGGTAAGCTAGTAAATCTGTAAGCATCATGTTACTAACATTATTACAATAATTTGGTTTATAAAAGTTATAAAACTTCTTCTGCGTTAACATTCATAAGAATATAATTAACTTTATACAGTGATAATGTAAGTTGGTACATTGTTAGTGCTAACCGAGGAAACTGATATAACTAGCTGCTTATATATAGCTTGTAAACTGAAATCAAACTTGAGGAGATCAACTAGTTGAATGCAACTTCAAATAGATAGATACACGATTTTGAAAAGAATGTGTTTGTTTAAAAATATATGGTAGGTTTGATTTTTGTTGTACCTCATATGATTACGGCGGTAACGATTACATAATGCGAGTTCGTAACAGAGATATTAAAGCCAGCCGATTGACGACCAAAAACTTTTACTGTAGGTTTTCAAGATTTAAGATATCCTGCTAATATAAGGCAATAATGTGACAAGATAATGTAAATAATATAATTATATTAATATATTACACACTATATTGAAGCTGACTGTAATAATGTATACGAATTTACGTATAATGTAATCTCATAGGAAAATTGTTGCCTGGTACAACAAAAAATTGTGTCATTATATTGAAAAATAAATAAACGGATACCACGGAATATCGAGGGACTCGACAAAACGTAACGGAAGAGTTATCCAAAACACATACAGACGGTCCTTTTTCCTCAAAATCAATAGAATTCTTCCATGGCACAAAAGGACCTATACACCATATTTCAAGTCTCCAGAACAATTTTATCAAGTGTTATCTCACAGACGGACATACATACAATGGCTGTGTATTCCACCGATTCATCAATATTGTAAAGTGTGGCTGCTGCTTGGATGGTTAACATCTGAGCGTTCCTGTCCTTACAAGCAGCCCGCCTTCCCAGCCATCAGTGGTGGTTCGGAAGGTGCGCCTGAATTAGCACCCCTGGACATAGCGCCCCCTCGCTAGTGACGTCATTTTGACGTCACGAAAGGGGGTGCTAAATCAGCGCAGTGGCCGTGTCCATGCCCTGAATAAGCACCCCCTTCGAGTAGGGGGTCCTAATTCAGCGCCTTGACCGTGTCCATGTGCTGATTTAGCACCCCCCTTGAATCAGCGCTTATGCCTTGTTGATGTGAAGAATAAGCACCTCCAACTGAATAAAACAACAAAACTCTAATCATATTGCGATTTTTTAATTGCTATGATTTGACCTTAATATTAAAAAAAAAAAACAATTAATTAATTACCTTTTGTAAAAATACTATGCATCCAATATGATTATGTTAAAAAATTAGGATAAAGACATTAAAATACAACTTTATTTTATAGTAAATTTAATTTAAATCCGTGGTACAAACCACGCAAAGGGCTTTATATTGCTTACATCTGGTATGTGTATTAAATATACATGGTCAGATATTCTATCAACCTCTTAAACTTTTTAAAAACCACTATCTATTTGTTTTGAATGTTGCGGAGACCAATCAAACTCGGGAAAACTTTCTACTGTGAAAGTTTAATTTTCCAAAGGCTAAGGATCAATGATTTTTTATGGACAGACCAATTTAAATAGTATGGTTCAAACACACTGGACAAAAATTTACAATATTTTTTAACGTTTACAAGAACCAATATCTGTTATCTACATCGTGTTTTTAGTTTGTAATGAAGTTTGTGCAAGGCGATAATGTTCGTGAAGTTCACTGGATTCAGTTATACCCACATCAGTTAGTTACAATATAATAGAAAATAAATAAAAACGCTGTAACAAACCATGTTAAAAAGCGTAGCAATAAATATATTACATATTTTCAAAAGCATTATTGCTCAAGGTGACGTGAGTATTGGTCCAATGTTTATGGCGGAAAGGCTAGCTGCAAAAATATATTATGATAATATCTTTAATACTTTCAAAATTGTAGCTATTACATTTTTTTATTGTTACACTCCTAAAATCTGAAATTTTACTATGGTATTGCAAGAACTACATTTTAAGTGAATTATATCACAAATCTAAGGACTAAACTTATGTAATATAACATACACACAGATTTACTGTAAAAAAACGCGGTCGACAATGAATTTCTCAATGAGTACCTCACAATACAAAATTTGAATAAACGACAGCTCCAGAGTATCTTATGCCAATTGCACTCAGATCCCAGTTCCTTCATTTAAAGAATATGAAATACATTAATATATGTTGCCAAGTCACTCTTTTCTCTACTACATTAAAAACTAATAGATGAATTGTAAATTCATCATCAATGAACGTGTTTACGAATAATTACAGACAAAAATAAAATTCTTAGTTAACAATAATAAACTGCTTTATTTACCATAAGGTTTAAAATATTCACAATATATGTTACAAAACTAAATAAAAGAGACTTTAGATTAGCTGTTGTACTCGTATATTAGGAATAATAAACAACAAGCACAATCGTACAGTAATTTTCAGACAATAATACTTTTATGTATTACAACATCATAGATCAGCTGTTTTATTTGAAATACACCTGATTGTCGTTTGACTAAAGTATGCCGTAAAGCAATAAATATTAAAACAAATTCATTAAACATAAAATATATGACTATGCTATCCATACGTAGGCCTGAAACATAAATTACAATTGATATGCATTTTAGGAGCAGATTTAATAAGAAAATATTTATGTTTAAAAAATTTACAATTAAAAACTGTCATATTTATGCTTCATTTGTTTAATTCAATAAAACTCTAAAATGTAATTATAAAATTAAATAAGAGATATTAAAAATGATAATATACAACAATATAACATTACTATATATTGAGTCTTATGGTAATTTGGAAGAGAAAGTAGGCATATCTGAGAAACACATTATTTCATCGTTTATCCGAAATTTGAATCATACATAAATTAACATAGGCCTAATTACCTACAATCGTAGGTAGTATATTATAAGCTACAGCGTCACAAAAATCTAGATAAAAACTATTATATTTACTATTAAATTAAATCTGTAAAAGACAATTATGAATATACAATAATACACCTTTTAACACTATTTATATATTTTATTGTACAATGTACATTTCGAATTCAATGAATTCATCATCAGGTACTTGTAGGTTCATTGAATTAAAAATACACAGGGTACAATAAAATAATTATATAAAAAGTGTTAAAATGTTTATTCTTGTGTATTTATATCAAACACTTTTCAAGGCTACATTTGTAATATAGATAAATCTGCTTGTGTTGCTTTTTGAATGCTAGGGGTGCTAATTCAGTGACTGGGCCATGTCCATGCGCTGAATAAGCACCCCCTTGGAACAGGGGGGTGTTAATTCAGGGCCTCGACCATGTCCATGCGCTGAATTAGCACCCCCCTGCCGTGACGTCAGAGGCCGAGGGGGTGCTTATTCCAGGGGGTGCTAAAGCAGCGTCCCCGTTCGGAAGTCACATTTAAGCCGATGTTCTCCAAGTCTTAAAGAGGGATTCTTATCCCTTACTTAGTCTGTTGCATATCCAATTCACATATTTAAATGTATCAATTTGTCATACCACTACATAAAACGGCACAAAATGTATACGAACTTAATTAAAGAAACTATAAAAAACCTTTTACTGAGACGAATAAACCTAAGAGTAACTTTACAGCTGCTGACGTACAGTGCGGGCTGGTTTAATCCTGGATTACCCGACAAGGTTAACGCCTCAGTCTGTCTAACCGGCTATCTCTAGTTAATGCCTGGGAATGCTAAAATAGAAGCTAAGAACTACTATTATATGCATAACAACATTTCATTCAGAATATGTTGTAAGTACATAACAGTTTAGGAATTCTGTTCTATATATATATATATATATATATATATATATATATATATATATATATATATATATATATGTATATATATATATATATATATAGAAGTCTAATAATTGATATAATAGAGCAATTCTGCTTTTATACACCCGAAGTGAATATATATATATATATATATATATATATATATATATATATAGCGTTGATTAGGAATACGGACAAGTATTAATAAGTAAACACAAGTCGGTTTAAAGATATATTTCATTAAATTTAGATAACAAAAGATTTTCTTTTTATGCAGTTCAAAGGTCTACCTGGAAAGTATCAGGCTAAGCTAGCTCATGGACGGGTTACTAATTAGGGATTACCAGAATAAGCCGGGCTTTTAATTCAGGGGTTGTTCCATTTAACCCTTCTCTTATGGGTTTAAGTGAATAATATACATTCAAATTCATTATTCAGTGTAGATTCGCAGCAATTTTTCTATCGAGAAGAATATCTCATACAATTGCTACACAGTTTACAAGTTGTCGTTATTGTCATAAAATTTAGTATCTGTTATTCATATTTTTGTAAAATCTGAGCATTTTTAACATTCTTGTTATTTTAACTTTTAATATTAATATATAGTTTAATAATCTGTTCAAAAACGTTACATAATTTCTAAATTGTTATTATTATCGTAGGGCATATATAGTTTAAGAACTACACAAAGCTAATATACTATTAATTTTAAATGTATAAAATAGTGTTAACTAATTTAGTATGTATCTTTATAAAACTGTATTAGTTATTAGACAACATTGTAAGAGTTATTAGTTGTTAGGCTACTTGAACATATAAATATTAATTCTTTTCTAAATTATATTGCAGGTGCTGGTTATTACACGGATTTGTGCATAGATTGATTGTAGTAGATTGATTAAGGTAAACTACGGCTAATTCAAGTTTATAATATACCTTTTTGTAATTAGCTGAATGAATGGATACATTTTATTAAGATATTTTATTCAAATATTAAGATTTAACTAGTCTTTTCTATTATATCACTTAAGGGAAGGTACCACAGAACAAATTTCTCTGGTATAAGAATATATAGTATTTGGACTAAAAATGGTGATTCATGAATAACAATGCAAACATTTGAAAATAAACAGAAACAGTAAGGCAATATCATTTCTTTGGATCTGCTCTATAAATTATGTAGGGAATTTAGAATAGGGTTTGATTAATAAGCTAACAGAAACTGTAGACCTCAACTGTGAAGAAAATTATCATAACAGACTGTTATGCATTATATCTGGTATTAACCAAGTATACAAGTACTGCATTTAAGTCACACAATAACACCGAAAATTTGCACAAAACACTTAGATCATAACACTGATACATAAATATTAAGGATATGTGTGCGGAACGAGGGTCCCTAAAGATTACGATGAAAACAATCTAAGAACGAGAATTACAGTCAGACTGACGCTGGGCAACGCTGTTACAGTTACTAATCTTTACATATGTAAATGAAGACTTTCTCAAGGCCTCTCAATAAATATAACAGTAGAGGTCTCATAAATGACGAGGGAATTTTAAGAGACAATGAAATACTATTGGGAAAAATTTTCAATTAGTGCAAATGTGACCTGCTCCTCATTAAAAGGTTGAAAGGTTTAGTTATCACCACATTAATTTCGTACTACGCAATTTCTAAAGAGCGCTGCATGGGGCTATAAATAAACAATGGCATGGAGCTTGAATCCTAGGAATAGGTATATGAGCTGCAGTTCATTCATGATCATAAACTGCCTGATTCCTTTAATAGCAGTAGGTGGAAAAGGCTATAATTTAGATGGTAATATTTTTGGGAGTGGTGGGATGGCTGCAAGGTACGGGAAACTTGTAGGTGAACTGATAACCCACACTCATCACACACAAGTAATTACCAGTGTCATTAGCTAATTGAACCTAAGATAGTAGCATTTAGGCGAAGGTTAAATAAAAAGAGAAAGAGAGAGAGAGAGAGAGAGAGAGAGAGAGAGAGAGAGAGAGAGAGAGACGACGACGACGACCCCTTTTCTGATGAAACCTTCCGTATAGGCCAGGAACACATTTCGGTTATTTCTAAGAATCACGTAAATTGGTCATGGAATCTGCTGCAAGTGAGGGACAGACTGGCCTGGGAACTGTGTCTCATCTGTGACAAGACTACAATTTTTGAATCAAAAGCAATATCAAAAGTTACAGTGGACTGGATTGCGGGTAACCTGTTAGAGCTGACAGCATATCGAACGAGATTTGTCTAAACTATGAATTATTCTCAAAGTAACATATTGAATCGATTTGTAAGCTACAAACCACTTAGATATGTTCCTGATAGGATTGCTAATTAATGGTGTTCATCTCTGAAGTCCTTTCTCAAACCAGAATGTTACACAATATATCAATCAGACCCTATAATGCCATGCATCCAATTAAATAATCTCTGATTAGCATCTACAGTAATGTTAGAAATTATTAACTGATATTAGCACACCACTTGAAGTATGCGTCTCATTTAACTACATTAATAACTATAATGCATTATATATAAGAATTTACAACAATTATTGTATATGATAACAATTATTCAAATGAGTGTCATTATTATGACTAAGTAGTAGGATAAAAATCCTCACACAAAGTCGCTTCTCATAGCTTGAAATTAAGTTCCAAGTAAAAAACTAAGTAGAAAAAAGGCAAATGTTTCCGTTATATACTCCTTTCTAAATCCTTTCTAAAATCTGCACATTCCCATATTAAATTTAAGTCTTCTTAAATGTAAGGCACTGAATATGAAAATGTGTTAACGATCCATTCCAAAAATAAAATAATTTTTAGGAGTTATTTGAAATATTTTATGGTTATTATTTTGTAAACTATATACTCGAACACTGTCTAGTTCAAAACATCAGCAGCAAATTTAATTCGTAAATTAAATAGAAAAATTGCTATGAATGAAGAAAACTATAAGTTTGAATGTGGCATATTGAATAATGAAATTTATCGTAGACAATTTATTTACTGATTTGTTTCTACATGAAAACTCCCTGTATTATATCATTACTAAAACAACTATAGGTCATGGTGATAACTATGTTTAGAAATAAATATAAAATATCATATTCAATTATCAATTACTAAATATATTTAATCATATTTTAACTAGGTATATAGATATCTATAATTCCTTAAAACTGTTCCTAACCTAAACCTGATATTAGTATTAAATATAGGAAAGAAATAAGTCTTCAGGCACGATCAAGGTAGTTAGGAAGGGAATGTTTAAAATTGAATTATTATCTAAAAGCAATCCGTTTAAACCAAATTAAATTTTAAGAATATTACATTATACTGCATAGATGCTTTGACGGATCTATATTAAAAAAATGTATTTATTTCTAAACGCTAGACACTGCGTTATTTTAAAAACCGACAAGTCTTCATGGCTAAGCCATATGAATCCCTTCTAGATATGTGTATTTAATTTATATACAATCAGATACCAACAAGGTAAAAGGTAACTCAAACCAAATTTTGCGTAACAGACTTTACTAAGGTTGGCTGCACACAATTTCTAATTTATATTTAATTTTATTCCAAATATCCTGAGGACAGGTAGAAATTTGTGCAGAAAATAAATGTATACATCTTGTTAGCCTACTGAGTCTTACCCTTGAATTGCGCTAAGCCAAATTCCGTTGATGGATATGTACCATCATAAATATCATTCTTGGGTTTGTAGAAATGAAATGACATGTAAAATTTAAAGTCAACAAAAGAAATATTTCTCTAAGGATTTTCCTAAGTATTTTATTACAAGTTTTTTATTAAATTAGTTATCGTAGCAATGTTGAAATAATAAAGGTTCTAGTGTGCTAATAAAATAATATAAGTAGGTTACTACAACGCAAAGCGTTGTCATAACATCTCGGCCACTATTTAAAAGCAAACAACATTAACTATAATTTTCTCTAAATGATTGTTTTATACAGTCAAAAAAATTACGCAAATGTTGTTTCTTGCTTGGAATTTACTAACGTCTATATGAGTAACAGACTTTTATAACTTTTATCTAAATAATGTGCATATTTTTATTTTAAGAAGCTGTAATTTGAAAAACTTGTCCTTAGTGAGGAAATATGACACAATTTCGTACATACTTTCATTGCATCCTGATTTCTGTAATATTATTATTAGTAATATTTATATTTTAATAATTTTAAAATCTGAAATTATAGACAAACGCACACACGATGAGTTACAAAATAGTAATAAATAATTACTATTGTGCAATAAGCGATATCATTATATAAGTACACAATGTAAGTAACTATTAGTTTTAATGTCTTATAAGTTAATGCATTGTGTATTGAGTTATATATATTTTTTTCGGATACGTAAAAAAATTGAGGATAGATAAACCGTAAACGACACAAAACACACAAAAATAACTCGAATAAACAAGTAACTGAAAACAAAAACCAAATAAGAATCATACCAAACCAAACAAGAACCATAATAGCGGAACCGCTTGAGTTTTGGTTTGCTATAATTTGTATTATTGCATTACTTTTTAATTACTGTATTACTGTTGGATTTGTTGTAATTATTTTTGATATTTATAAAATTAATTTATTATTATTAAATATTACAACTACTGCGAAAATGTACGAATATGTTTGCTAATAATTGTTATAGGTCAGATAATACAATATTACGAGTGTAACCTACGTGAGAGAAGGATACATGTCACACGTGATATAATTATATTTCGTAATTGTATGTTATTTAGTCTAAACAATGGGTCAATGATTTACTGTAATTACGTAGGTATTAAAATTGCTATCTTAGCAATCGACTTTATTACAAACACATGTAATCAAAAATTAACCTGTTACTGAATGAATTATTTTATTATTTAATCAATTAATGATGATAAGGTTTTAAATATTAGGGTCAGTCTAGCTTTATTGAATGCATCATATTTCGACCGTCTGACTAGAGGTTACCACCGACGTTACAGTCAGACTACGTAATACACCTTAATTAGAATTGTTTTTTATTTAATATCGTACGTTACTTGGTTGACACGTATCCCTAAAAACACACACACACACACACACACGCACGCACGCACGCACGCACACACGCACACACACGCGCGCGCACACACACACACACACACACACACACACACACACACACTAATGATTGTTGCTCCCTGATAATAATAAAATGAAAAGTAGCTTCTTCTTTAAATTGACAAAATTAAACAAATTTCAACTGGAAGGACATTAAAAGACCTTCACCCATCACCATTCATACAAGCCCATCGTCCAATATACCCAATAAATACCTTAGATAAAAGTTAACAGCAATGGCCATAAATATACATATTACATTTTCAATCAAATCTACAAATATATTGTTTATATAAGATACTTACAAACTAACTATGCTAAATTATAGTTTTATTAATATTATAATAATTAAAATATTTAATATAATCTAAGAATCTGAAAAGAGATATCTGACCAGAAAGTGCGAAATTATTCAGATCAATCGCCCTCATCAATGAAATTATGTTTAATGCCACAACAATGCTTATCCAATTACCATCATTACTGTAGACTTCATTTTATTCATATATTTATGGATATACTACTCATTAATACAATATACTAAATGATAAACAATCAATTATTTTAAAAATAAATTCCTTTGGACTGTACTTTAGACTTAAATATAATTGACCTAGTCTTAATAAAGTCTTAGCACTTAGGTTCAAACTCATTTGTGTCGACGTTGTATTGTCGACGAATAATCAATAAAACACCGAAATGTCACAGTTGTTCTCTGGAAAAATCAAGGCTTACATTAATTTTTGATTTTTATACAAAAATAGTATCTCTAGAACTATTTAAGCTAAGGAAACCAAATGATTCATACAGGTTTGAGGTTTAATATTAGGGCTTAAGGTCAAACTGCTGTTAGTCATAAGCAGAATCCCGTCTGTGTTCATACTTCCAAACAATGAGATGTCATTAACTCCAGTTTTGGATATTATAATAATATTTAGAAAAACTTTCTGTTCGTCAATTACACTTTTAGAATGATGAGAGAGGATATACTGTAAAGACGGTAGATTTTAGAGGTCACAAATAGAAATTTAAAGAAGTTTCTCTTTATTGTAGAAATACGTCAACAATACGTTTACATAAACAAGTTAGTTGATTCAGAGGACACCAATGGAAGTCCTCGTAGTGCTCCATCACCTGGCGCAGAACCATCAGTAGGAACATGTCCATTGTACTTGGGATTTTGTTCCTTGGTACTTGGGATTTGGTTCTTTGTGCTGGTGTTGTTGTGTTTGTTGTTCTGTTTATTCCTTCTTCGGTTCTGCCTAGCTGAAGTTTCTGTGTTTCTTCTTGATTACGGTTTTCTCTTTTATATGCATATAGATGTGTTTTTGTTGTTGTATAAGTCTAGTCTTCAGGTATTTCGATTTACAAACTATATTACAAAATTAGTTTTCCTCTATTAAATGCTCTGACTACTTGCAAAAGATTCCTCTCAAAAAGTTTTGAAAAGATTAGTTCTCACAAACACCTTACTCAGAGCACAAATCAAACAAATAACAGTCGTATCCATGGAAATAAATTAAAAGACGACAGATATTTTATAATTTATCTTCATTAGTTTCCATAGAATTAATGATTGTAGAGGGGCAATAATTAGATTTTGGGGTCCACAACAAATTATTAATGGCCTAATATTATAGTATTATTAATTAAAATTTTTAATTTCTAACTGCTTGGCTAATTTACATACAGATTTATTTACGTTAATGACGTATACCAGTAGACTGTTACACTTGTACTTTTTGTTTTCATATAAATGAAGACAGAGATATTGTGTAACCTGGCAGTGATAGTTCACACTCATCTTTATATTTTAAGTAGAAATTAATTAAGTTTCAGAACACATTTGATCAAAAGCCATAGGACAGAACCTGTCTGAAATAGAAACTCAAACCATACAAGAACTTATACCAACATCCTCCCCTCGAATCCATCACTGTAATACTCGCTCATTGTTATTTTATGATCCCTTTATTACAGTAAATGTTTAATATGCATATAAAGGTACCCGCGCCATAACGATCAAACCACGAAACCTTCTAAAAGGTAACTTAGTTTTAGTAAAAGTGCGAGTACACACTTCACTAGTTATGCATGACAGTTGGAGAGGAAGTTGTTAGCATACAACAGGATTATACTTTATGGGGCCCAAAACCATCGAGTGTGAGGAACAAGTGAGAACGTTTACAACTAGTGCCTGTCTAGAGTATATAGTAGTTGGTCCTACGAGCTGGTGACAGTACTCTAGACATTCGTTATTAAAAAGTTCAAAATATTCTTTGCAGCGAGCCGAGTGACTAGGCAGTTATTGCAAAACGGCTTTATGCAATCACGATTTCATGCTACAAAGGAACATTTCGAGGCAACGTTCTGGAGCAATGGAGTTAATTTAATATGTCAAGCCAAGCAGTGCAACATAAAGTGAACATTAATTCCTGATTTAATATAGTGAATAGTTCAATAACTATTTTATTCCATTGGAAATAAATGTCTTCAGATTTAAACTGACAGTGTGGGTGACTGTACCTCGTTAACGCAGCATTCCCCTCAATATACCTCGTATCTAACTTCTCGCACACTTGAGAAGACTTTTCCAGTCCAAATATTAGTCGAAAATCTTTGTAGTTGGTGGCAGCTAAAATGGCAACAATGGCAACCTGGTCCTTGACGGTAGCCTGTCGTACTAGTTTTATTACAGCAATATCACTTGAACAATTATCTTCGTTTTTGGTTTCTAATTACATGCAAAAATAAGATCTCATTTAATTGTTTCGTCTTTTCGACTTGAAAAAGTGAGATCTTACGTATTTTTGTATGAGGTCCGAAAAAATCTTTACACTTGCTTCCGGAGTAAAATTATACAAGACTCGTATTTAGAACGGTTAAAGTTAGGGAAAGGCCCACCTCCTGTCGAGATCTCATAAACAGTTGGGGGGGCGGGGGTTAATTGGTGAATAAATACTGTAAGCGTGCAATAAACTGCAGTGTCCTGTTTTATGTTTCATATTAAATCTTTCTAAATATAGTTATCGGTGATTGTAAGAAATAATGTTAAGTTAGTAAGTAACGATGCAAAACATTAGCATAGAATAAGCAAAAGTATAGAAGTATAATAATGGGTTTTATTTTTGACACACCCTTAAATTCCAAATATTAAAATTGTATTATAAATCTGAACATAATATCAATTATTATTATAAAAGTGATTATATAATTTTTAGAAGCAAAAGTTAAATTTTCTATTGTATCTTTCCTGGACGGTACAACTACTTTCAACTAACTTCTGTAAGTCTTTCACACCATATATTTCTGAAAGTAATTTTGTGTTCACAATATTGTTTGGTACTTTATGCTGTAAAAGTAATTCCGTCATTTTATAAAAATACTTAACTGAACACACTGCACGTTATTACGATAGTATAAAGTTGAAACGATAAAAGAACACGACGATCCTACTTAAAGTAGTGCTCATAATATATAAACAAATTTATTTAGTATAAATTGCAATGGTAACACAAGAATATCCTTTGTGTAAAGGGTTTAGTCCATAGAGAAATAGGCCACTGCATTATGTAGGCCTTGCGAAACGTTGCCAAATTATAGCCATTTCAACATGTACAGTGCAATGTTCCTCCCTTGGGGTGAGACACAATTTTACTCCTTGTGATGCGGATTAAGTTATGGTGAACAATATAAAAAGATAGATTTAAAGTAAAATGTTATAGGTCATTTAACAAAGTATTGTATGTACATTATACAGAAACATGCTAGCTTTAACAACATAAAGCTTCTGATTATCTAATTATTTATATCTATAAGAAAAATAGCAGCTTAACATAAATAACGGTTTTTAAAATAGTAATAGCTAATTTATATATATATATATATATATATATATATATATATATATATACTGATTTATTTAAAGAGATCAACGCAAATTATATAAATATTCCAATAAAAGATTTGGCTTGTAATTATTAATTGGCTGATTGTAGTGATATAAAAGGGACGATAGAAAACCCGCTCCAACTTTAACTCCCCCCCCCGCCAAATTTTGTGGCCTATGAATTCGATAAAATTATTACGCCTCAACTTTACGTTTTAAAACTTTTTAGAAAACAACCCACTAGCTCACAACAATACCTTTTACAGATTGTTTTGGAGTTCAAATTAATTCAAATTCAGCTTTTTGAATGAAAATAAGGGGTTAGAGATGGAACGAAATGTTTATCTTGACTTATTTTACCGCTATAATCAGTATCCCAGGTGGTCTGGTTCACCCTGCGTACGATTACTATAGACCAAGGGTTAGCTCGGTAATTCCTCAGTTTAAGTGGAACTTGTTTTAATGTGGATCATTACATTATTTTTATGTTTATGTCTATGCTGCAATGCACTTATTACTGTTAAATTACAAGATTATATAATTGTTAATTATATTAACAATAGTTAATAATTAATTAACTATTAACTTTAATAGTTAATTAGTGTACCTCATGTTTGAAGACTTGCAAAATCTAATAGGTTTTTTTTTAATTTAGATAACCCTAAACTCTAAATTTGAAGATCTAATTCCAGTCTTTTTTTATACAAGACTGTATAGTTTATAACTTAGTATTATGGAATTTAACCGTAAATGCAAATACATATTGTCTATTAGTACTTAAAATAAAACAGTGAACAAAGTTATTGACACTTTATATTTAACCTATGTGAAGCCAATTTCGACTTTCTTACATGCAGGAAGCCGATTTTTCGTAAATTTCATTCATTTGGGGTGTTTGAATATTATTAGACAGCATTTTGTATACATTAAATTCTTTTACTCCCTCATAGATGGTAGCTGTAATGAACGTTATATTACACTTTTAGCGTAACTATTTGCAAAAGACCACTAATTAAACGCTGTATAGATAGTAATTTAAAAACTCATAAGTTCATGGTAAATAACTCCTGTCTTTATTTGTAAATTTAAGCACTAGACGAGATAAAATTTCAATAGGAACAGTTCCAACATTTAAATATTTTTAAATTTAGTTGCAAATTTTGTGAGGTTATAACAGTGTCATTGCTTTCTTTACCATCTACACTATTTCATAAAAAATCTAATTGTGTGTGTGTCTGTGTGTGTTTTAAATCATAATATATTAAATTTGAAGTAATTTACAATAGGTGGGTGTAGAAACTTCATTGTGGATGTAGACTTTCAAACTTTTGTATGTTAATTATATTTTGATGGTCAGAAAAAATAAAAAATCAAATATAAAACGAAAATACTAGGATCGAAGCCAATTATTATAATGGCTTTAAATATCCACTTTTTGAGATATTTTTTCATTGTAAGAACAAGGCAAACTAAACATTGGCGTTGGAAATATAATTAAACCAGATTACTCATACACGTGCAAAGCTTACGAAATTGCAAAACGACAGGTAACAGCTAGTATATTTTATTTAAAACGTATGGGAACCTAAAACATTATAAATCCGCGTCTGAGTAACATTATTGTTACAAACGCTAAGGGGTTGGAGACCTCATGTTAATGATCTTTTAATATAAAATGCACCCCTGAACTTTAAGCTGTTTTAAGGACACATCCAACCTTAAAATTTGTCAACAAAACACGGATTACTTTGTTGCAAAAATAACTCCTAAGCGTATAATATTATGATAAAAGTAATATGTATTATTAAACTTAATTTCGATATCATTAAACTGTGAAGAATCCACTAAGATACCTTGGAAGAAAAGGCTAGAGAGATTGAAGGAGGTTGTCAGACACAGGCAACTTCACAACGCTTCGTAGTTTCAGATTATCGGAGTTTCCTGCTCATAAACATAATCTGGCTGTGACACTTAAAAAGCGATCGTCTCTTCTTTAGGTCTTTCATCATTATTATCTCTCTGATCAGTGTTCAGCAAGAAATGAAAAATATGAGGGAAATCTTATTAGGTTTTTCAAATGCATGGTACAAGTAAAATCTTAACTCTCTTAGTAGATTTATTCTGAAGACATGGTGAGAGACAGAACAGAATATAAATTATGCTAACGCTCTGAATAACAGTTATAAATCAAGTGCACAAAAACTAGGACGTAGGATTGCCTATGGCTGTGTGGTCTATGAAGTCGGATTTGAATTTGAGTTGGAGGTAGTTCAGTTTCCAATTCTATTTGCTCTCGAAGCACTTTTTATCAGGACCATTGATCTTGCACTATGTCGATTCTGCTCCTTATTGTTTATAATATCTTTGCAAAAAATGGCAATATTAAGAATTTTTCTTTATTAGAGGTTCAGTCTTCTCTTAGAAAAAATTACATACTTAACCATTTAAACTGAGTAATTTAATTACGTTTTCTCATAAACTTATCATAAAATATAGGATATAAGCCTGGCTTTCAAACTAAAAAATAAAAAGTATATTCAATAGACTGAATACAATTTTATTCAATTGTATATGTATTAAGTACTGATAAATTTTACCGACAACTTCTATATTTAAAAGGCTGATAAAATATAGTAAAATAATATAACAATATTGCAATAATAGGATACTATATAGTAGATTTAAACAAGTTTTTGTGTTTATTTTGTCACACATTATCTGTTGTAATATTCGTGTAGTGAGATTACTGATGATTGGTAAATGTAACGGTTGTATAGCACAAGTAACAAAATATGAGGTATTTGACAAGTAAAAACACCTGCTGCATTACTGTCGCTGTTACAACAATGCGATACCTTCAGGGCTTCATCCGGAAATACTCACGCTGTGAAGTTGCAGATGTACGAGCAGATTAAACAGCTGTCACTTTATCTGATATGTTAGAAGTCAAAATACCACCTGTAACACTGCGGCTTTAACAACACGTCATATTACTATTACCATATAACTGTAGCATATATATTGTCTACGTTATTAGTATGTAATACCATCATTGTTTTGCTGTTCGTGTTCGTCCTTTAATGGTTTTGATTTATTCTTATGAATTTGGAAAATATGTTTTATGGTAAAAATTCCCTAATAAACAAGTAAAGATGAAAAGTACTTCTTATATAAAAGTACATTAAAGCTTAATGAGACTTACTGCTTATAGCTATAAAGGGAATTAGAATTTTACACTTTAAGAAATAACGCAAAAGATTTTAAAACTTAGAAATGTGTAACTTTTATGTTTTTTTAAATTGTGTAAAATATAAACTATTAATGTTAAATATTTGTGTTATATTTAGAACTGTTGAGAAAATAATATCTCAGTAAGGTTAAATTCATAATAATGAAATCAAAATTTCAATACATTCCTCTCATTAGACATAGAAAATTATACATATATATTATATATCTTGACTAACCCTTATGTTTAACATCACTTTTGACTCCTATGACACTCCAAGTGTTAGAAGCTATGTTACTGAAACATACTAAATTGCAAAGCATAAATTAAAAGTAAGCCCTTTTGTGTTACACGTTAGTTAAAAAGCGTATTACTCAATAATATGCTATTTTGACACCATATTTTTGAATAGCTAGGAATAATAAATATATAGTTTAATTGATTATTTCGATTACAAAAGTAACTGAGAAGGCTCTTTTGAAATTCAGAACATGAATATTGAAAGTAAGTACTAAAACCTACTATAAACTTGTTTTATTTAAATTCTTTAAATGTCTATAATATAATAATAATGGTAGAGAAAGATGCATATTTTCATGAAAAATTGGGATAAAATTATAGTAATCAAACCTTACTAAATATCAATAATTTAATATTAAAAAATTACAGTTAAATATAAATACAAAATATATTACTTACGTTTATAACACTTAAGTATTGTTTCATTTAAAAATACCAAATATAAAACTACTCTGAGGTTTACAAAATCAGTAAATTTAGTTGTGAATTAAGTATACAAGATTATATAAAAGATGTATTATTATTAAAATATATCTAGACTTTTAGTATTCAAAAGTGATAATTTTTGTATCTGAAACTCTGGTATTAAAAAGCATACAAGTTGTTTACACTACATAGACTCATTTTCTTTTTTAAGAATATTTATATAAGGTTTGTGTAGGAGAGACGATTAGTTTTGATTCTTTATATTTAATTTAAATGTAAATCCTGAAGTGAAGCCCAAATAATTGATAATGTATGATATTTTTGTTTGGAAACGTTTCTTAAGATAAAAAAAGCCATAGAATGAATGAGTTTATTTAAAATGTTATAAATACAACATTACAGTAACCATTCAAAATCAAGGAGTGTGCAGCAACACATGTTACGTAATTTCATTCTGAAGTTTCATTTAAAATATAAAAGTGTATAGCTCATTTTATTCTTGAGGTGCCATGCCTCCTAACCTATAATTATATCTTGATATGTTTTGTTGACACTCAGCCAATAAGCATCGTTGGAAAAATATTAATATCCTATATTTAACAGTTCAATCATACGGCGGGATTGGATTGCTTTATTGGCATTTCTTAAATATTTAAATCGACTCTATTTATACGCCATGGTCTGAATATCCACAAAAGGATATGAATTCTGTAAACGCTCCATGAACTTCACCCAATTTTTGTTATAATACTTTTTAGTTAATTAACTTAAATAGTTTATTGTAAATTAATGAATTATTTTAGATTTTAGGTTATCCGGTTTATTAAACTAAAATCTTACCATTACTAATTTATATCTGATCATATTTTTATTTTTATCGATAATAGGTATATTATTTCAGAATATTTATACTAAATATTAGTTCGGTGGCTTAAACCGTGCATATAGTAACATGACCACTCTACAAAACGTACTGACAGACAGATGGAAATGTAAAAAATTATGTCGTATGTTTTGTTTGATTTGTTTTAGATTACTTTAACTGATTTTTGAAATTATAGGCCAATTATTGGTTTTAAAATTTTCCTAATGTGAGATTATTAAAAAAGAAATCTAAATAGATAATATACTATGATTTAAATATCTCGAATGAAAAGATTAATCGAAAATTGTATGTTGAAAGACCGCAACATACTATTTTTAACGTTACAATACAATAACAAATGTTTCGTTCTCCGTGTATAATTATGTCTAGAACCGGAGTTTCGTCATTGGAGATTCAAAACAGTATTTTTTAGTACGTGTCGTGTGTGGTTAAATACTAATGATAAGGTCATTCTTATTTGCTTTTTTAACACCTATTAATTTACATAGTCCTCATAAACATAAATTTCGTTCAGATTCTAAGATTGGCTAGAATTGATGGTGAGGTAATTCAGAAATAAAATTAATACTCGATAAAACCTGTTTTATCTTTACGACTATAACACCCATAATACAATTTCTTAACAATTTCGGGATTATATCGTATATTTGTTTTGATTAGCTCCGAGTATTATATTATACCACTAGCATGGATTCAGTGAAATGTGTAAAGATAATATTATTTTTCAAAATGTCACATATAAATTAAAGCTATAAATTTATATGTGTACCAATATTTATTTTTTTAAACTATCTGTTTTTTAATCTTAGAAAATTCATATGTTCCTGCTAATATTTTATACAGTTATTGCAATATAATTAATAAAACATTTTTAATGTGGTATTCTATATTTACTATCTTAAATAAAAAACTATTATTTTATACTGATTAGTTTCGTTAAAGAATATAAATTATCAAATAAATCTGTTACTATGATTATAATGCTAAGAGTAAATTTAGACATTAACTATGATTGGCTGAATTTAGTAATAAACATTATGATCTATAAATGTACTTTATTTATTAATGACATATTTGGTTAATTTACATTTTCAATTACAGTTGACCATATCCATTTTATCTGCCAACTTAGCAACTTAGCAAGGGAAGTGTTATTGAGAAAATACTCCTGAAGTTCTTGTAATGATAAATGTCAACAAAATAACTTAAAACTTCTTGAACTTAAATCATGGAACGATATTTATTTCGAAATATTTCATACAAACGTTATAAAATTTATAAAACTATTGAAAAATTTATTCTATCGTTTACGAATGCGACTCTTTAATATAGTCATCAATTCAATAACTTTTTAAGTTACTTCAATTCAAAATATGTCACTAAAGTGATTAAACGTCACAGTTGTAATTTTAAAGTGTAAAAAATATTTCATATTCATCTAGTGCCAACTGTATCTAGTGAAATAAGTTCAGTTTAATTTTCAATACGCAAATTTTTGTATTCTGGACTAAATTTAAAAGATGCAAAAATCTTTATAGACAATACAGTTATTTTTAATAGAAGTGTGTATACTTAAAACGTAATATATAAGAGGATTGAGCTATACCCAATTTTAATTGGGTAAATAAATTAATTAAAAATCTAGTATTTTGTTTTAAAATTATAAAATGTTTAACTTAATGTTATGCGTTGATCAACTCATAGTCTTATACAAAGTACTTAAATTTCATTTTATTTAATTTATTTTATTATGTCATTCTACTACAGTATATAGTTGTTTTAAGCGCAGTACAGTTTCCATATTTGTGTTGTATTTAAAACTCAGTATCATAGCTCAAACAGATAAGAATATAGAAACTGTTTTGTGAACTACAAGTGACAGATAGTATAATGACTATCGATCTTGGTTAGCAACAATAGCAACTAAAGGGGGACGTGAGTACCGGTGATTTGACGACTACCAATCCTCACAAACTAGCGCGTACGTGACGTTGCTTGCATAATGTATCTCTAATGAATGTATGTCATGTCTTGCTGCATTTCGAAAATTTGAAGGCACAAATGAAATCATGCGGTATACGATGTGTTTTAAGTCATCTCCACACGATATCTCGAAAACGAAATGACTAATAAGCATACAATTTTTACATGAAGATTCATTTATGTATTAAAATATATATTTACCTTACTCAGAGTTTTGTGAAAAAGTACAGTACTATGAGTAAGGCAGTTTAATTTAATTTTGATATTGCCTGTTAACCAATTAATTAAGTTAATCAATTTACTACTTGGGTTCTTTTAAATATTATCAATGTAATAGATAAAAACATCATAAAATATAAATTTTTCTGAATTATTTTAGGGTTATGTACAAGAGAAAAATTATGGTTGCCTGTAAAGTCGGTTTTACAGGCGAAGATTTTACGTGACAACGTATTTTTCTCGGTAGAATATTTATTGATATGAATATTATTAAATTGCACAATAGGAACAAGGAATTGAATGAAAATAAGAATTGCACTAATTTTAACTATAGAAATATATTTTGTTTACTAAAACATTGTATATAATTTGAAATTAATTAAAATTTGTTATTGTAAATGGTAAAGTTGAATAAAACATTTACTAAAATTGGAATTTGAAATTCTTGCTAAACACAGTTAAATTCTAACTCCGCGCGTGGTGATTGGTCGGTTTAGTTCGTTTGTTTGGTCGCACTGTTATGACAGGTTAGAGGTTATAATTTGTTATTTTAAATGTTTGACTAGCAATACGCGCTGCTTCTTCTCAATCGACTGAATTACGATTGATTGCAGAGTGATTTAAACTAATAATTTACTTAACACTATCAACATTTGTCAATAGTATGACATAACCTATAAACTCAGTTTCTCAACTTTTGTGTCAATCTAACAATTAATCAATCAATCATAGTTTACGATAATGAAATATCAGTGTACAATTATTTACCTTTATTGTTGTACATTTGTCAATAGTATGACATAACCTATAAACTCAGTTTCTCAACTTTTGTGTCAATCTAACAATTAATCAATCAATCATAGTTTACGATAATGAAATATCAGTGTACAATTATTTACCTTTATTGTTGTAGTTGTTGTAAATGACGAATCTAAGCACTCCACATTTTCACGAATAAACATAGTTATCTGCTTTATCCCGTGCGGTGGACCCACAGTTATCTGCTTTATCCCGTGCGGATCCCATGCGGCGGACCCACTGGACGGGCATCGTAACGTTACCGGGCGTTACACTTTTTCATGAGTGACTCCGAGCCGCAACCTAATTTTAAGACGTTGTCACGTCAAAAAAAAACTATGTAGCTTAGGGGGGAGAAAATGTATCTCATGTAATAATCAATATAAAATTTCAGTTTGAAGATAATTTACAAGTTAAGACGTTTATTCTGCACATCACTAATGAGAAGAAGACTTCAAGTTAGGCATGTTAATATTTTCGTAACTCGTTCAATGATTAGAAACTCCATCATCTTTGAGACGTAAAATAGATCTTGAACATATATTGAATCTAAAAGGAAACATTTTGAGAATGAATCTCAGTCATGTACAATTATTGTGTAAAGGAGATGCCATTTCTGTAACAACCTCTCCAGTCAAAGCGGGGAGTAGATGGCACGCCCTTCTGTTTATGGTCAACTTCTTTTAACGCTTTAAGCAGCCCCTCCAACAAGGTCATACCCCGCAGTAGACCAGACATCGATCTACCTTAGAACACCAATATCTCGACATTTGCTATTAGTGATGTCTCTTCTGGACATAAATAGCATCGCTTATATATTTAAGTGATACATCGGTTTTTGCTATAATTATTTTGGGTTTGTTTAACTGCAAGTATGTACATCCAGAAGTGAACTCTCCTGAGGAAATATGTGTTACATCGCTGACATGTTTATACCTAAAACTCATGTGTGACAGTACATTTAATACAATAATTTAAGCAAATTTCTTGTGAAATACAGAAATCCAATGAAATCTTAATTAATTGCCTCTTATCATATATATATATATATATATATATATATATATATATATATATATATATATTATATATAAATAAGATGTTATAAACACTGTAAAATATTGATTAATAAACAGAGGTGAATTTAAATTCTATCGCCTGTTGGCTATTTCCTGGTTGTTTGTGGCGAGCGCCGTTGTTTTGTGTACCATTAAGTGTGGCATAACGCGTATTAATTAATGTGTGTGTGTGTGTGTGTGTGTGTGTGTGTGTGTGTGTGTGTGTGTGTGCGTGTTTGCGCGCGCGCGCGGAAGTCATAATACGTTTCTTGACTTTGAATGCTTAATATTTCGTCACTTTTCAGTGACATTATCAAAACCTTGTATAAAATAAAATATTAAGAAATATAAGAATGAATTTTATAAACACATCGCAAGTTACAAAAATATATGGTATCGAAACAAGTAAATAAATAAATGTAAATTTTCCTCAACACAGAGATCACATTTTTTGAATATTGATATAAATCAACTGTGTCTCAGATGTTATCCAACTGGTGATTTTGATTGAAGAGCCATTATGTTTGCTTTTTTATATCTTCCTAAGAATAATGTTGTGTATTCTTTATTTTCCTAATTTTTTTAATTTCTTGATGCCAATTAGAGAGAAACAATTTTCAAAAGTTTAGACATCAGGATATCAGGTAACAAGGATATTTTTAATTATCTAGATACGTTTAACTCTGTAAGGAAATTAAATTCTAATTTGTATTGTATTGTATTGTATAAAATATAGTATTAAATTTTGAGTTGCTAATGATGTAGTCTGATAATTAGGGCAACTGTAATAAGTCTAATTAAGTGGTGAAATTTGTTTCATTACAACACTATGAAATAGGGTGGGCTGAAAAAACTAAATTTTCGAGTATCGAGTTCTAATAGGGCTCGAAAGTTGCGTATTATTGAGCTGATTAAGAGAAAAAAAAAAATATTAATTAAAATCTTTAGTTCGCGCATCGAGCTTAAAGTTTTCTAAAAAATGTACTTTTTTGCTACTTTGAAAAAATATTTTAAACTCGCTTATGATGATTTTTTTATTGTACTACCATATATATATACTACGTTTATAAGTCCATAACGTCAATAATAAATATTTAGATACACTTTAAATTAACATATAAAGTTTGCACAATGTAACGAAAATCTCTAACAAATTCCTTAAAAACAAATAATCTAGTAGTTTTGATACTCACGCGGTGAGCAGCAGGAAGTTAGGCACGGAGTAGAAAACAAGTCACTACATGAAACCTCTGAGGCATCTGGCGCCGTAAAGCAAGTCGCGACATGAAACCTCCCTACCTGACCTACCTTTGTTTGTGCTTCAAGTGAATTTAGTTCTTTTAACTGTGCGATCGGTTTAGTTCTGAAAGTTGTGTGTTCTGTGTATTGGCGGTGAAATGGCTGTTTCAAACAAACTATTAACAAGACAGTCGCACCGGTGTCCTATTTTCGGTTTATCCAAAGGCCTCAATGGGGTAAGTTCTTCCTACATATGAGGATGTTTTGTTGTGCTGTTTCGAAGAAAGTTACCAGTTGTCAGTAAAATCAGAAACAAAGAAAAACATTTCTTTTTCTCTCATTGCGGAGAATGTTGCTTTTCAGATTGAAGCTATTTATATCAAGGCCTCAATTCCAATTGTATCTCACACACGAGTTGTCCAAATGATTCGGTTCTTACCACGATTCATATTACAACTTGAGAAAAGCATATAATAGGGATCATAAAAAAGACTCGTTTCAGAAGAAAGTAGAGAAATTTGTTACAGAATCCAAATCAAAACTTTTTGACATTGCCGCTTGTAAATGTCAAATGATTTACACTTGTCAATGTGGGAAAAAAGACAAGTTCCTGTGACTGCCCCATTATAATGGAGTGCAATTGTGATAAACAGAAAAAGATACCTATCATAGAGAGAAAGTTCTTGCATGATCAGCGAACTAATAGGAAGACATGCATTGGGGGTGTAGATAAGGTAGTGACAAATCAACTCTTGAAGAAAGAAGAAAGGAAACAAGCAGAAGAGCCTGCGGGAAAACTTGAATGATGGTTTTTGAAAAGGAAGCCAAGGAAATAGGAAGATCTTCGCAAGAAAATCCGACTGAACCTAATCCACCGACAACTCCCTCCAATACATCTCAAATGAGACTCAGTCTTCAATCAACTGCTTTAATTAGTGACAGATTTTGGCATATCTGACAGAGCAACGGCAGCAATAGCATCGAGTGTGCTATTTGATCTTGGAATGGTATCAGAGTAAGATACTTCACTAGTAATTGACAAAAATAAAATTCGAAGATAAAAACAAAAGGCAAGACAGGCTATTAAAGAAAAAGACCTCGAAAAAACAGAAACAAAGGGAAATCTACTTTGATGGGAGAGAAAAGACAAATACTTTTTTCCACGATAAACTTGGAAATAAAAATGTACCGTAGGGTCAAGAAAGAAGAACACATAAGTATTGTACGAGAACCAGGAGGCCAATACATAGGTCATGTAAGCCCAGACAGCTCAACTGGACAAGGGATTGCAGAAAGCATTCTCAAGTACCTTGAAGATAATTCCTTTGATTTAGATGAGGTAGAAGCTGTTGGTTGTGATGGAACAACAACCAATACTGGTTGGAAAAACGGAGTAATTCGAAATATCGAAAGCGAAAATTAATCGTCCACTCCAGTGGTTTATCTGTTTACCTTCACTTTAATGAACTACCGTATAGGCACTATTTCAGTTCTCGGATGGAGAATCCACAGGACCTTCAACTTTCAGTGGAGTTATTGGCAAACGTCTTCCCGATTGCAACAAAATGCCTGTTGTGGAGTTTGAAAAAGTAGAATCTGAAATCATAGATACTGACACAAAAGATCTAAGCAAAGATCAGCAGTACCTTCTCGATATCGTCAGAACCATCCAAACGGGCAATTGTACTCCAGATCTGGCTAATAGAGATCCATGGCCTCTAAGTCATTCCCGTTGGTTGACTTGTGCTAATAGGGTGTTACGTTTGTACATTTCAGATAGTAATCCTTCAAATGAACTGAAGATTCTTGTTCAATACATAATGAAGACCTATGCACCAGTCTGGTTCGACATAAAACGCTACCATTCCGTAAAGTATGGACCAAAACATGTGTTTGAAGTATGTGAAACATGTGTTAAAAAATTATCGATCCTGTGATTGAAAGAAACTCCTTTTTCTGTCACCCAGAAAACATGCTGTTAACAATGATAACTGACGAAAGACTGCATATAAGAGAGTTAGGTTTCAGAAGAGTTTTAAAAGGCAAGAAGTGTGGAAAATAACAGCAAATCGGCTGTAAGAATATTTCATACATCCACTCTTAAGTTTGAAGCTAAGGACTACAGTGAGCTCATTGATTGGTCTAAATGCAAAGTTTCTCCTCCTCCTATGATGAGGAAATTAACAACGGAAACAATATCAAACCTATTTGAGGAACAAAACTTTACCAGAGTTCGAGTTCATGAACTTTCCTTGCCACACGCAAGCCGTGGAAAGGTGTGTTAAGTTAGTGACAGAAGCGTCGGACAAAGTGTGTGATCAAGATAACAGAGATGGATTTATCACAACCACATTGTTATCAGGTCTGTCATGCCAAAATTTGGACATAAATCAGAGTTTAAACCTTCGACGTCATTCTAAGGTATGTAAACTTAGGGAAGCGTAGAACATGTAAATAATGTAAATACATTCAAACACACCCTATTTGGTTGGATGGTTTGGGTAGGGTGTGGGTGGAACTCGAGTTGCAGCCACCTCCCCGTGGTGAGTTCTGGGTCATTCCCACCAAAACATTGGTGAAAATGGGCGAAGAGCTGCAAATCTGTGATGTTTTACTCTTTGAAGAAAAATTTTTATTTTCGTACAATTTTCTAATAATTACGATATTTCTTGAGAACCTTATATGTTTATTTAAATATTTTTATTGGCGTTATGGACTTATAAACGTAATATATATACGGTAGTACAATAAAAAAAATCATCATAAGACGGTTTAAAATATTTTTTTGAAAATAGCAAAAAAGTACACTTTTACAAAACTTAAGCTCGTTGCGCGAACTAAAGATTTTAAATAATATTTTTTTTAATTATTTTTATCTTAATCAGATCAGGAATACGCAACTTTTGAGCCCTATTAGAAGTCGATACTCGAAAAATTTAGTTTTTTTCAGCCCACCCTACTATGAAATCGTAAATAAATATTTAGAATCTGTAAACAAATCTATACCCAATTAACAGAGCACCATAGATTATTTGATATTGAGTTTTCCTTTTGGTTTATCTGTTATAATGTATGCACTAAACGTATTATAGAAATAATTAGACTAATTCTACAGTATTACAATACAAGTAAGAAAACATGAGCGACTAATTATAGTCTTCCTATCCGATAGACGGCTTGATGCAAGCTAGAAGAGGTGACAGTGCAGATCTCTCAAGGGATTGTCTGGAATGCGCTCTTGTTATAAGCTACTTTAATTAAAACTTTACCTGCAGTATCAGTTTTATGAAATAAATGTTATATAATGGAATTAAAATAACTTTATGGAATAAGGTCAGCTAATTTACTGGAATAATGCTAATCAAACTATTATTAATCCATCTTTAATAATTGTTATAATAACTTTATCTGGTTTGTTGTAAAAATTAAATATTTTCGCATTAAAAATGAATAATATGGTTAAATAGAAGAAGTTTATTTTTATACAAAATTGTACGATTAAACAAAATTAAAATTAGGCGTTTTAAAGAAAATTACATGTTGTTACATTATTTAAATACTGTCAAACAGTTATTTTTTAATATTGAATATATGGTACTGGGTAAAATAACTCTGATTTTCTAAACTTAATATCTCGTACTTATGAAAATTTCTCTAAAATTTCGCTACAGGATTAACAAGTAACATATCTTAAAGTAGTAATATTTTTCTGACAAATTTACTATTATATCCTACCACTATTTATTAGCATAATATTTATCATATAATTATTAAGCTCAGGCTATTTATCACACAATAATACTATACATTAAGAAAAATAGAACTAAGGGTTAAATAATAGTAATCTTCATATAGGAAATAATATATACAAATATTTGTTTGAAGTATATTTTTGACGATTGAACGATTGTGCATTAAACAGGTGTTTAACTGCCATTTTCCATTGTTCAGTGGTACAATACAATTAGTAACACTACGTTTCGAGATCTACAATATAATGTCTTCCTCAGGTGAAATTAACATAAAATTAATTGGACGCACAACATTGCTGTTTTGGTTACTTTTATGAGTCACAACGCTCTTGTATGTTTTGTTTACTTAAAGCTTAGATTGTAGTTATGTGTTTGATTAATTAACTGAGGATTTCAGATCTCAAAAGTTAGAGTTACTGAACACATGGTAACACAGAACGATGGTAAACATTTCTGAAATTTTTTGTTTCCTTAATATATATATCAATGATAATTTTGCAAGAAAGGTCCGCTTGAACCATAAGACGGAGATGTATATATGTATACAGTAGTTGTTAAACTTTAAATTCATATGTTCACACAATGTTAAATAGTTAAATTACGATATATCTAATTTTGTCTAGTTACGACACATAAATGGCAAACGGATGTTCATAATACTTTTGCTGTTTACAGGGAGAATGTAAGACCCTCTTATATTGATCACTTATACTTTGGTACTTTTTATTAGTAATAGTATGTAGCATGGATACATTTAAAAAATGCTTTATATGAGAACTTAGTAATATAACATATTGTTACAAGCTAATTTGTAAATATTGTAGGGCATAACTTTATGTGAGGTTAACTGTAAGAATAGAATAAGGGTACGCGCATAGTGAGGAGGTGAAGGTGGAGGTGTAGCTGGATGTGTAGGTGCAGGTGGAGGTACAGATGGAGGTAGCATCGTATAGTGCAGGAGGTTTTTACCCTCGCCGTCTAGCTCGCTCGCGCCTCGCAGCTCTTTCCCCTCCCCAAACACGCGTCAACACAAGCAGTCGAGTGTTGTTTCTATCCATTAATCACAGTGGTAGCTTTTTTGCCTATTGCAACAATTTTCTCTGTCAGTGATGATAAGTGAAGATAGTGATGATAGCGATGATATGTCTTCAGCATGTAAGGTGGTGGCTTACGGGAACGTTAAGTAATCGAACATTTTAGTGCACATCCTGTTAATCAAGTGCGACAGGAACTAGGTGAATATCATCATCTTTTTCATGAACTAAAAAATTATCCTGAGAAGTTTTCAAAATTATTTGCGAATGACTCCTGAAACGTTTTAAGTACATATGTGAAACCATTTCTCCAAAGTTGGAGAGTTGGACAAAATACTGCAACTTGCATGTTAACCCTATCGGTCCAAAAGAAACAGCTTGTACTGACTATAAGGTAAGTTACAGTACCTTCTGCCTGCAATTGCACATGTTCTGTAAGTTAAAAAGTATATGCTTTGTTAAAGATAAACAAGTGTAAATTTAAAATAAAAAATATATGTATTGAAGTAAAATCAAATAAAATTGTGCCAGAAATAAATTTCATATATTCTTCTGTTATTTAATTCTCGAATATGTTTGTTGTATGTAAAAATGAGTTGGTAATAAGAAAGCAATTCCAGTTCATGAAAAATACAATTTATTGGTAAAATGATAGTAAACTAACAGGGATCTTTTCAAAGTAAAATACAAACGAAAGATATTAATGTACGCTACATAAAAATGATGCAAATGTTTGAAAATGTTATAATAGTAGGCCTAACATAATCTTAAAAAATGGTATTATTAAGTAAAATTGCGCAAAGGAAAAATAGTAGTACTTATAAAAAACGTAAAGAACTATTAAACTGTCATTAATTTATCGCCAGCTGAACGGCATTACAAAGACATTTTTAAAAGTGAGTGTACTCGGGAACATATGTTTCGCCGCCATCCTGGTTGTAGTTCAATGGTGAAGTCACGTCGCGGACCAGCTGTGCGAAGGTGACTGGTGATGGTGATGCCATGGTACTAGGAGAGGAACTGTCGTAGGGACTGTAGCGATGAGAGCTTGTACTGTGGTCTACTGACGTAGGTCTAGTGACAGTTGATGTTGTTGAGAATGATGATGGTGGTTCGGGGTGAGTATGCCATGTCAAAAAGAAATTTCTTGAACTTTCATCCTGAACAACATTTTCTTTCTAGGATTCAGGTTTTTAACATGGGGTAGCAGTGAGTTGAAGAACCCAACATCCTCGTCATTTGCCCTGTCCTCACTTTTCTGTTGCTTTAACTTCAACTTTTCTTTCTCCAAAACTGCACTAATTCCCGTCCAATAGCTGCTTGTGTCGTGATTCTTTTTTTAAATCCTGTTCTTGTGATCAGGTCATTCGTATTAAATCTTGGTGGCATTGCAGGGCGTGATGCATGAGATTTCTGCTGCTGGCGTGATTCACTCTCCGGCGCCGGTACTATTGTCAGATTTCTCTGTGTCCAACTGTGGATTGTCAGGTTCATCACATTCTTGGCCTATCTCGGTCACTTCTTCCGACTCCTCTTCGTTTAGGTCGTGGTCTGAGTCATCTGCTATTACATCTGCAAGGTTTCCTGTTGATTTGCGGGGCAAAAACTGGTCTTTGAGAAACGCCATGCTGTCGTAATATTTCCATGTGGGTGTTTCTGGTGCTGCAGCTCCAGACTTAATTGTTTTGGAAAATTGTTTTCTGAATTCTTGCCTCAAAGTTTCTTCCAAATTTGCTTCACAACTTTATCTGGAACAAAACACGAAAAACGTAAACGACTAATATTTTTAATATTATGTTTTTGGTTATATTGTGTTCTTTGGTTGCAGGTACTTGGCAACTGGAAGCAGTTTTAAAAACTCTTGGATTTTCATTTCGAATGGGAGACAATACAGTGGGCAAAATCGTTAAGAATGTGTGCAAACTGTTATGGGAGACGTTCCAACCAGAGCATATGCCAGTTCCAACTATTGAAGATTATGAGCAAGTTGCAAAAAGATTCTATGAGATTTTGGAAATTCCCACACTGTATCGGAGCGTTGGAACGGTAAACACTGTCGAATAAAATGCCCAGCGCATTCAGGGTCTATGTACTTCAATTATAAGAAGACTTTTTCAATTGTTCTACAGGGTGTTGCGGATGACCATTACAAGTTTATATTTATTGATGTTGGCGTTTCGGCAAACAAAGCGATGGGGGAACCTTGAGGGCGTCAGATTTTGGGAAGGTTGTTGGAACAAAACAAATTGTGTATTCCCGAAGAAAAGTGTTTGCCTGACAGCAATATAAAAGTTCCACACGTTTTTATTGCAGATGAAGCGTATCCCTTGCGCGAGAATCTCATGAAACCTTATTCGAAAAAAAAGCTCTTGGGGATGCAGAAGAAGTGTATAATAAACGGCTATCAAGTGCTAGAAAAACCATTGAGTGTGCCTTTGGCATTCTGTTTGCTAAGTGGCGGATATTAAGTGGTTACATTGAAACCTTGCCTGAGACTGCAGACGATATAATAAAGGCTGCATGCGTTTTACACAATATAATCATAAACAAAGACGGATACTGCGGTGTACATGAGTCAGAACTCCTGCCTTTCCCTACTGAACTGAACTGAACTTACAACCATTGGGTAGATCTGGAAATGCTACATCTAATCGAGCCAAAGAAGTTAGAAATAGTTTCAAGGAATATTTTGTAAACAATCCGTAATCAAGATAATACTTAGTTGCAACTGTGTGTCCTTGTTTATAGTTCATTAAAGATTTCATTCGCAAGTTTCTAATTTTTTACCTTATTTCAAACCATTTACTTACTAATGTTAGATAAAAAATATATTAATTAATTAGAAAGTCTGCTATGGATACTTTTACATTACACTTTAAACTGAATATCCCACATAAAACAGCAAAGCTGGTTTAAGTTTAAATTTAAAGTTTTTAGTTACCTGTAACTTTTAGTTCTTTCGCAATTTCCTTCCATTCCTTGTCCAGAACGTGACGATTGTGATGTTGCTTGTGTCTCTTGTCCCACAAGGCTGGACGATTTTGGACAGCAATAATAATATCTTCCTTCATTTCGGATAACAGGTTATCAAAAACTAACAGAAACCAACAAGCGGAACTAAAACGTTGACTTGGGTGAAAGCAGACTGAAGGGAGTGGCGGGGTGTACCGGGAGAGGGGGTTGGGGGGGTGCGTGGCCTTGAGTGGACCAATCACGTTAAAGCAGCGAGCAAAGCCGCGAGCTAGGCAGCGAGGTAAATCAAACTAGTTTGTTTTCGAAAAACATCCTGCTAGGCCTCCTTGTAAGTGGCGAGCTACACCTCTACCGCGACCTGCTCACCATGCGCGCACGCAACAACCTAATGAAATTGTTTTACCTCGCCGTTAACGGCGACCTGCACCTACACCTACACCTCCACCTTCACCTCCTCACTATGCGCGTACCCTTAGAAACTGTAATTTAGAATCTATTACTTAATCAGAGTTCTCAACTAAAACTGCAATAAATTAGCAAATCTTACACGTTAGTGTCGCCTCGAATTGTGTGACTTTCTCATTTGTTACTGTTATGTAAGTAGATAAATAATAAATTAATCATCATTATAAGTATTTGTAGCGTACAGCAAACAAGGAAGATTCAATAAATAATAAATTCAACGAGTAACTGTTGATTTAACCATATTCGTAATTAAAGCTTAGATTAAATAAAAAAAAAACTAATAATAGAACTTGATATGAATTGTAGGGTTCTGTGTAACAATAATTAATAAAAACATTCCTTTAATAATCAAAACTCAGTTTTGCGAGTTACAAAGTGAAAGAACTGCGAATCACACATTTTGTGAGAAATAAATAACAAGTAAATAGCCTTCACTATGTTATCACTTAACGGAAACAATGGTTGTATAAGAAACTACCCTTTCTACTACCGATAAAGTAGGAACGCTAGAGAAAGGGAAGAAGTCGATA
Organism: Homalodisca vitripennis; assembly: GCF_021130785.1. Lineage (NCBI taxonomy): Eukaryota > Metazoa > Arthropoda > Insecta > Hemiptera > Cicadellidae > Homalodisca > Homalodisca vitripennis. The sequence continues at coordinate 53,424 of NW_025776497.1, forward strand.
ACTTAATCTAGCCATTACTTCTGTTTCCGCTACTCGATACAACGGAATCTTCTCTTCTTCACCGGACTTTTAAGTAACAAGTTATTCGATGTTAGTGATTACACTAATGAAGCACAAATCAAATCAAATCAAATCATTTTTATTTTGCCAGAACATTACAAAAATGTATAGCAATAGTCATTTTTCTATAATTTGGACCAATCACTCCACATTGAGACCAGTCAAACATACAGAAATTCAGTCGCCCAACATTCACTCTTGCCAATTTTCCCATTTTCCAACGCTGGTTGTCAGTGTTCCAATTGTGCGGTCACCCAGTCGAACGCCATAAACTCGTCAGCACTATAAAATGCTTGAGACGCTAAAAAGCGTTTTAAACGAGCTTTTAATGCCTTGGGCGTTGGGGCGTTTTTTTGATTGAATTTGGCAACTTGTTGAGAAAACGAACTCCTGCCTGCGAAGGCAAGTGTTCGTAAAACCCCGTCCTGTGACTTCCAGTTCGGTAGGTATCTCTGCCTCTTGTCCCATACGAATGTATGTCTCGGCCACGTGTCATGGCACATTTAGACATACAAAAAAAAAGATTGTCTCTAGGATGTAGAGACACGGCAGAGTCAACAGTTGCAGTTTTTTAAAAGCTTCCTTGCATGTTTCTCTGAACCTTAGCTGTGCGATTATGCGAATCGCTTGCTTCTGCAATTTGAATGCCCTGAAAAAATGATAGTTTGCGCTGGCTCCCCACAGCAGCCAAAACCGTAGGGTGAGGTGGGGGTAGATCAAGCCATAAATAAGCCGTCATCAGTACCTGACTGGGGCAGTATTTGGCTAAAGACCTCAATACATAGATGCCCGAGGCCAGTTTTGAGCAAACATGATCAATGTGATAATTCCAAGTCAATCCCCGATCCAGGAATATTCCGAGGAATTTTGAACAGTCGACTTCCCTCCAGGAAAAGGTCATCCAATAAAACGGCTGGCCCGTCATTGGAGTTTCCTGATCGCAACGCGAAAGTCAAGAAATTTGATTTTGAAGAATTTGCTTTGAGGTTGAGGCTGTTAAAGTGTTGGACACAATTGTTGGTGTCAAGAAAAATTTGCTGTTCCAGAATAGTTTTTGATTTGTTGGTGAAACAAAGTGTCGTGTCATCAGCGTACTGCACAAGTTTTCCATGCAGTAGTGATGACTCCATGTCATTGACATAGATGAGGAAAAAGAATCGGACTGAGTATTGATCCCTGAGGGACACCATAGCTCAGCTGAATCGGTTCAGAGAAATTTGTTTGAGATTTGGGACGATTTGTGTTCTGTGGCCTAAAAATGAGCTAATCCATTAGAGCGGCACGCCTCTGATGCCATGAGATTCAAGTTTGTCAAGCAATTTCGAGTGGTCAACACAGTCAAATGCCTTAGATAAGTCGAGAAGAAAACACTTAATGTGGAGTCTCGACTTTTCTAACCCCTCTACAAACCATTTCGACAAGACTCACAAACGGCGTCTGTAGTCGATTTCCCCTTCCTGAAACCAAATTGGTGTTCAGAAAGCAGGTTATGGTTGTTTAGAAACTGAAGCATTCTAGTTAAAAAGAGTTTTTCAAAAATTTTGCTCCAATGCGGGCAAAATTGAGACAGGCCTTATAATTATTGGTTGAGCTGGGATCATCTTTTTTAAAAATTGGAGTTACTTTCGCGATTTTAAGGAGCGAGGGAAAAACTCCTTGTTGAAAAGAATGATTGACTAATTGGGATAATGGACTCACAATATGCTTTGAGCATCTTTTAATGAGCCACACAGACATTAAATTAATATCGTTAGATTTTTTTGCCGGGGAGCTGTTGAATAATTCTTTCGAGCTCATCCTCAAACTACAGGACCCAAAAGCCAATGATGACACTGGGGCTCTGTCTTCGCGTGGGGTTTACTTGCGGAGGAGATGGACAAGGACCTTGCTCACCAGCAACAGACGCGAAAAATCTGTTAAACTCGTTCGCAGCCTCAGTCGCATCCTCTACAAGCCTATCCCCTATTTTGATTTTTATTTGGGTCTGTGATTCATTTTTATTGTTTATGATGCCCCAAAACAGTTTTAGAAACATTTTTTGACGAGATGATTGATTTAGAGACATCATATGCTTTCGCAGCTTGGATCACTTTTTTTGTAAATTCTTTTGTAATTCCGAAAAAAAAAAATGTTGAAATCTTCGTTTGAAGTAGTTTTTTGAATTTCGGAGAAAAATTTTAAGTTTTTCTCTCGATACCAATATTCCTTTTGTGATCCATTTGTTGTTTGCCTTTCTCGGGCAAATTTTGATTGTTTTAGTAGGACAGCATAAAATTTTAGATGATAATTAAAAATTTTTGGAGAACAATTTAAAGTGCTGCTCTACTGACTGTGGTAGATTTAAGAAATCCCAATTTTCTTTGGAAAGGAAGCGTTGAGGAGAGCAATGTTACCTGCCCTTATGTCTCTTATAGTTTTAGTAGTTTTGGGCTCCCTTTCTATTTTTTCGCCACTAATTACAGCCTCTTGGCCGTAGTGGTCTGAGATGGCTGTGTTTATCACGGATACCGCGACCACCTGAAAGGTTAGTGATGACGTTGTCAATTGCTGTCTGTTGTTGTTGCCGTCACTCGCGTTGGTGTTTTGACTGACAACGCAAGGCCAAAAGACCTTAACAAATCGATTTAAACCGTGTTGTGGATGGGTGATTTTTGTCCAGTGCGTCAATGTTGAAATCACCCATGAGGACATAATCCTGTTTTTGGTTTGTCAGGTCAGTCAGCACGGCTTCGAATTTGGAAAAAAAAAAATTTTCTTCGTTTCCGCTGGGTGACCTGTAAATTCCGATGACAATCAATTTTGACTTGTTTGTGTGAAGTTTGATTCCGATGCTTAAAAATCTTTTTCAATTGTTTCCCTAACTGAAAAAGTGCCAAAGTTGGAATTTTGTCTCACGAAAATTGCGACTCCTCCTCCTTTGGATAGTTGTCTACAATATGAGTTCGCCAGCTTGAAATTTGGGATTTTGCAACGATCAATGTTTTTGCTGTTGAAGCCATTTTCAGTAACTACAAGTACGTCTGTCTGTAGTTAGTAGCACAAGCTGATGTTATTGTTTTTTGTTAACTACTCTCCGAATTATAATCTGTAACGTATTGGAAGTATTTTATAAATATATTGTTATAGAAACATATTATCTCTCAAGGTTTCGTTGATAATCTGAAACTTGTAACGTCATCGTTACGTGAAAAATAATTTTGGGGTCATCGGTCTGATCAACCGACCGTAATTTAGCTATGCTGGAGGGACGCCTTCAACAACCCTGCATTTCCGTGACATTCAAGACTTGCATTTGCCTATCCTGTAATGAAGGAGCAATTAAATTCCAACCGCTAAAAATGTTACCACCCGTACTTTCCCCAATTGAACTATGGACCCCACAAGTTTTTACACGAGAGTTACAGTCAGGATGTACGACAGTTGGCAGTTGGCGTTAGACTCCGTTGATGTAAAGTTCTTCAGTTATCAGGCTCTTCTCTGGCTATTTAAAAACCCTGTGGATTTTATTCAGAGGTAAGGCAGAATTTTGTCATTTAAAATCATGATTTTGTAACTATGTACAGTGAATATTCATGGTGATATTAACTTATTGGAAATTAATGATATTTGAAATTGGTTGACTATTCATGCCTCGACATTAATTAATAGGCCATTTGCAAAAGTTTATTCTTGAGTAAATTTCATAAATTGGGCCTATAGCACTCCAGTCATTTTTTATACTGGCATTAATAGTATCCTAATTATTATTATGTTAAAGCAATAATCTGATTTATCTGTCATTTCAAATTTTGGAAAAATTAAGTGCAGGATTAAAATAGTCCGTGGAATAAAAGTTGCAGAGAAAAATGGTATGTAAATATGTATATGTTTATATGTATATTAAGCCCATAGCTATGTGATGCTATTAAGATAGGAAGTTTGTAGGGTTTCAGCTACGGCTACGACTGGCCCTGGAACGGTCACCATCACTGCCGCTCTGTCAGAGCCTGCACGGAAGCGCACCACCCCTGGACGCCCCGCACCCTGCCACGGTCAACTGACCGGACACAGGCCTACCACGAGCCTCCCCACCGTGGACTGCCACTGCACTGTTGCGGGATCGACCACGCATTCCTCGACCGATAAATCTGACACTCTAAGAATAATTTTGTTTGGGACAATTCTATACCGTTTAATTAAACATTGGCTAGCCAATAAAATCATAGACTTTTCAGTGTACTACCCGTGAAACGTGTAGGCATATGTCTACGGACAATTCGCGTAGCGCTTCCATTAGGAGATATCCAATTGGACATCTGGGACATTATACCAAGAATTTGGACTCTTATGCATTATTGAAGAGCTTTACTATACATTTAGGCTACCAATAATTAGTACTTAAGTTGTTCCGTATTTTTAATGTGTTGTGTGTTCTTGTTTAAATATAGCTAATATTTCAGCATGGTGGCCATCTGCAATTATTCTTTTGTTGTACTTGGGTATTAATCTATCATTCTCTTGTAGTTTAATCTTAAGCAAATTTTCTTGATAAATTCTAGTTATGCATTACGAGAGTAATTGCCAAATATGTGTATCACTTTGTCAAATGGTGAAATATTTTGTGTCTCAATCAATTGAATAATAGGTTCTTAGAATTTGTCATCATTTTGAAGGTACTAGTATACCTTGAGATATAATAAAATTGCCTTCACTTAATTACATTGTTTGGTTTTTCTTATTTACATTTTTTTTAATTAATTTCACTGAAACAGTAAAACTTAATTAGCATATTAGAATGCGAATTTGAATTGGATTGCTAAGACTAAAGTATGTATTGATGTAATAAAGTATCGATTGTTATGTTTAAATACACATATCAAGGAAGAACAGATGACCTGAACCCTGACTCTTATCATAATTCTGGTATCACATGATCATTACTTACAGTTAACAGTATCACAGTGGGAATTATGTATTGAATGGCAATCACTAGGCTTTCAGTAATTATGTGTGTCTATATCTATTAATAATCGGATAAGCGTGAATAGTCAATAGTGTGGGCTTGATCTGCCTTACTTTTGAGTCATTGTCCACCTGGGCCGTAGGATTGATTCCCCATTGTCATCCTACAGATTCATCTACATAACTACAAATGGGGTGGAGCTCTTAAAAAATATTATTAAATACCCTTGCATTCCACCAGAGCTTAGCTAGTGACATTACAGTAGGAGTAGATCACAGTGAACTTAACCCACACCCTTCTCCACTGAACAATTCCGGACCTATAAATTTGGGAGGTATGGCGTTACAAACTATAGGAATTTTTAAAAACAAACAAATATTTAACTTCTTAATTTTTATAAAAGCAAGTTATTACAGTTAAAGTTAAAGGAAATAACACCCACAAGTTATATAATTTTTCTTACTAATTTAAATATAAATTAGTTTTATAGGATTCTATTCGTATATAAAAATATTAGAAGTTAAATAAGACATAGTTTTGTATTTTTTTGTTGTTTTAGAATGAAACAAACAGTTTTTTTAAATGAAAATGTTCCATAAATGTTATACATCAAATGTTATTTACACTCACAATCATGCCCTGAACCTGAGAGGGGCAGAGAAAAAGAGAAATTAAACACACAAAAGTATTTAATTTTAAAATTTATATTAAATTATAGATTTAATGGATGTCTTTGTATGTCACGTATTATTCAAAAATTACTCTATTTAATGTGAGTCATAAACTCTTTATTAATCTCATTTTTAAATATAGGAAAACGTGAAGCTATTTATATATGTTGGGTCCCACCACTCCACATATATACAGAATATTTGCACCGCAGATAAGATAGTTCTGCTGTACCATGCAATATATAAAATTTTAATAGTTAAAAACTAAAAAGAAAAGGTAGTTCTCATTTATGTTTTTTTTTTTACCTTGTAAAGACCTTAGTTTAACTCTTCAGTTTTAAACTCGCAACTCAAGTACCTACATATATTAAACCTGCTATAACATCTCCTGTTGTTTTCATACATATAAAAGTGTAATAATATAATTTAGCATTATATTTAAATACTTTATTGCTCAAAATTTTACCTATTGTAAACTGTACTATACCAATTTCTTTAATATGTGTATAACTTAAATACACAATTTAACTAACATGGACGATACAAACAGTAGCGTTTCAGATCACGACTATAGAAAGTCCTTGGGAAATGTACTGTAATACTTCCTGTGTCCTTCAGAACACTTTATAATAGCTGTAGTGGCTGTGAATTGTTCTTTATGGATATGAGTTGTTATAAAGTTACTCTATATAGCCTTTCACCTGTATTATACACTCATTTCATCATCTGCCATACTTTGTTATGCTGGTTTCTTTAAGAAACACACAATACATTAACAGGAAAGTGTTGGTCATTCTATGTGAAAAATCTTTTTCATTCAACATTAATTTCATTTTTGTATAAATAACCCCAATAATAAAACATCAATTCCTAATCTAAATTGTATATTAAGTATGGATACATGGTAAGGAAACACACATGTTTATGTTTTCCACATTCTCTCCAAGTAGAATGACAGTTTTACCGAAAAGGGAACAAACTATTATATAAACATTTGTTTTGAACTAAAAAAGTTTGTTTTAATGAAAAATATGATAGGAATGATTAAAGTTTACGATAAATAGTTTTTTACATCCGTCCCATAGGTTTCCAAATATTTGTATTGACGTAAATGTTGTCCGAAATATCACATCATTTGGATCTATCCGTTCTTCTACAGAATTTCTACAGTTATGTAATTTACAGGTTAGGTTACTTAAGCTCAAATTTAAAAAATAAATGCATAGTATTTATTTTGTAACTAAGTTGCCTTTAAAACACAACAAAACTTCCAACACCAAACAATTAATTGTGACTAAAATATGATAGTAAAATAATGGTTTGATTAAATCTACGATTTCCTAATTTGTTTATTTTTGAACGTAAAAGTGATTAACTTACTGTATATTTTTATAGCTGTATTTGAAACTCATTGGTTATAAATTGAATTTTAGCACGTGTAGTAAGCAGTGATTACTAAAATAAATTAAAATAAATTGACTATATCTTTTCTAGCCGTCAAAGCTATAGCGTAATTTTATCTGTGAAGAAAAATTTGTCTTTCTATTAATTATAATTATAACCTAAACTCAATCAATTTGGGTCTTATTATAGATTCACTTACGTAAAAAATAAATTACCTAAAAAGGATGTTAATACATATTTTGCTGGAACGTCAACCACAAATTGACTGACGTTTTTAAATGATAAATTATATTTAACAATGTCAAACGGTAAGAATATAAGTAGAACTAAATGCCTCCTACATAGTTATGTTTCTATTATCATCAAAGCTATAAATATAGCTATAATTGATTATTCTAAATACAAGTAAAAACATTCCCTCTAATGGCAAACTCGAGTCTCAGGTTTTCCTCTTTTTATAACTAACAATACCATTTTAGATGTATGAGCAACACAGGAATTCCGTGAATACAAACTCGTGTTCCATTTGAACAGCTTTAGCGCTCTCGTACATTTGTAAAACACTTTGAAGAGTTGTCATGGTCCAGTTGTTTTACACCGTATGCTTTCTGTGAAATATGACATAAGGTCAACCATTGATATTGAGTTATTTGATCAATTCAATGATCTTTAATAAACTTAGAACTCACTAGATATATATTTTATTATTTTTATTATTTTATTTAATTATAACTTAATATTGTAGTATTTAGTGGGACAATTAGACACGTTTTAAAAGCCGAAGCTATGACTAAAGATGGAACATTAGTATCTAAAATGAAGTTATCAGTCCATGTGTTGATAACAATTTAGGGACACTGCTAAAACTTAAACAAATTTTAAAATATATCTAAGCACTTTTCCTTATAAAAATAATGAGTGAGGTTTGTAACAAAATTATAATACCGTATAAAATAATTCAACTAAAAATTGATTTATCATTGGGATTCTATTTTAATCACCAGACATTGTATGGAAATATACGTAGCCGATCGTTTTGTCACTAGTGCTATGCTCTCTAGTAACACATGGAATGGTAGCAGCTCCTCAGCCATCTGTGGAGGTGCTGAAAGTTTCTAGCCTCTTCCATCTTCTCTGATTTGGTTGTGGTTGGATCAATCGTATACTCCTCACCATTTAGTCTGTCCGTCGTGTTCAGATTATTCCAAGATGTCCTCAATGTAATGTTTGCATAAGTGTTAAGTCTGTCTGTTCAAAAATTAGTTTACCTGTTATAAAATGAGTGAAAAAGATACTCTCATTATGAAAGTAATATGAATAAACATAAATAAAAACTAAAAAATTAAATAATAAACTAATTATTTATTATAATAAAGAAATTAAATATATTGTATTATTATTTGAAACATTGTGCTGAATGATTTGTAAGTAGTCATAATTATATTTCATTTGAAGCGTTGATATATTTCTTAAGATGCAAGAGAAAACATGTGCAGCCTATGTAATTCCACTCCGTTAACAGAAAACCACCCCGGAAATTGGTTGAAAACCCAATATGGTAATTTTTTTATGCTGCAGTTATATGTGTATACAGTGCAATGTGGCACTCAATTCTTTGACTATGAGTGATAATGGGTATGTTTACTGAATCTCGCTTTCCGTGGTCATAGACAGTAGACCATCTACTCAGTAAAATGGTGGTAAACATTTTTTCTAAGAATATAGAGTAATAACATGCTTTATTAGGATTAAGTTGTTTATATTTGCAGTTCCAGATATATTATCGATAATCAGTTTACCGCATGTTCACTCGAGCTTGCTTTTCGTGCTCATAGACAGCAACACCATCTAATCCGTTAAGGAATGGTGAACATGTTGTTTCCTAAGATTATATGGCACTAACGTGCTTTATCTGGATTAGGTTGTGTTTATCTGCAGTTCCAGGGATATTATGAATAATAGGTTTTTAGGGCATGTTCTAGAACACAACGATATAACAAGAAGGTACGTTTTGATACAGTTTATATAATGTTTACTGACAAGCCTTAGATACAATAATATTAGTAACATAATTAAAATCTTTATTGAATTGTAAATTTTCTAAATGCATATGTATTTAGTTCCTTATTTATATAATGCTAGGTAAGCAGCTTATACCATGATGAATAAAGCATCAAACATGAACTAAATAAAATAGTCTTTTTACCGAATATCTTTGCATGTGGTTTTGAAAAATGGACAATCTACTTTTAAAACACCGTGATATATAAAAGACTAGGACTTTAAGTCATTTTGAATTATCAGACAGTAAGTACTTATCACTTATTGCCTTTATTAGCTACAAAGCAGACATATGTTTAGAAGGCTTTATTTCATTTTACTTATGAGATTCTAAAAAGTTTTCAATATTAATTTTGTTCTAGTAATCAGTAATTCTCACCTTATTGTTGTTTTATTTGTGCATTATATCCATTTAACGGCTTCTTTATAATTACATAATAGAATGTTAGTGTGTCTATTTCAAGCAGAGTCTAAACAATAACATTTACTATTTCTTATCATTGATCATGTTATGAAATAAATCTCTCTCGCATGTGATCATATAATTATATTTTTGCATTGCTCAAAGGTTTTATTTACTTTAAATGTAGAGTAGGTTTAATGGGTTATATAGAATATAAGTACGCTGTAAAACGTTTAACTTCATTAATTGCATGCAATAAACCATATGAAATGTATAGGAACTGTTTGTAATTATATTTAGATTTTATAATAAATTTTGTACCGGTTTGTATAAATGGTTTAGTGCCGTAAGAAAAGGAAATATACCATGTAAATTTCTGCACAATACTGGTGTTTCATTCCGGCCACCACAGGCAGGCAGGATACCATTTATTCAGAAGTCATTGTGTGCTATGCTGTGGTATAAACTCTGCCCTACGCGGTTAACTTCCAATTCGTTTATGTATGTTTGCATTGTATTATTCAACTTATAATACTGTCATATTCATGTTTTGATTAGTAAAAATTATAATTATAAGTTAAACTATACTGAGATTGTAAGGATTAATAATAAAATAAATGTTAGGCAAATCTACGTTATAGCATGTCTGCCCAATATAAATCTTACCAAAGGACATTTGCTTCAATAAATGCTATGTTGATGGTATTATTCAGGCACATTTTTAGGAGCTGTTTAAATTTTGATCATAAAAAATTAACATATCAGCCACCCATCAAATGGTTTTGATCTACAGTTTATGTTGATCCCTTCATAGTTCTAAAGATTATCATAAATTGAGGCACTTAGAAGCAAAGTGGTGAAAGTGACAAAATCTCAATTCTTAGCTCCAAAGTTACAACTCTATCTGAAAATTTTAATTTAATTAAATTTTAATATAATGCATAAAATATATTCAAAATGTGTTTATATTTATACAAAAAGTATTAAATTATAACATATTATAACATAAATAATAGACTATAAGAATTTTTAGGCTACAGTAATTTGTTCGCTATACAAATTAAAAACCTTCCCCTTAATGACCCTTATACTTCAAAATTAACCACTTACACACGTTTTCTCCCAATGATTACAAGTTTTCTGTGAAGTAATGTACAAAGTCATTAGCTTGCTTTTTGTAAACCTGAGCCATTGGACTTGGCCTGTGCCTACTACCTAGTCCTTAATTCATTTATTACACAGAACAAATTTTACCCATTCGTACATCTTGATGTTTTTGGTGAGCAGAAGCTACAGCTGTTCCCTCATAATGAGGCGCAAATTCATAATGGAATATTTTAGTACATTGCTCAATGAGGCAGAAGTATTCATAAAATTCTACAAGGGAGTGATCTGTGACTAATATATGCATAGACGCATAGATATGCATTCTCAATTATTTACAATGCATATCAAATATTTGACATAAGCTTATAAATTTGTTGTCCTCCACAGTTATCGCTGTAGGCAATGATATGATTAACTGATCGAGGAAAGTAGTTAAGTAAACATGGTCTCATTTCTTCGAAATTCTCCTTCATTCATTTCTCCTTTCATGTTTCTTTTTCATTCCACATCGTCATAGTAGGTTAATATTTGGAGTAGTAAGTGTCTCATGAAGATCAAAGCAGATAGCAACCACTTGCAGATAGATATTCTTTTCCGCTTTTTATTTACCGGCAATGTTATCTTCCCTTTTACTTTAATTTTCTGCCTTGCTCTCTTCTATAATTTTTTACATTATCGCCAAAATTAATTTCCATCAATAAACTGTCGCATTTTTCTCATGTATTTATTCTTGGTGTTTTGAATCTCAGATTGTATTGAGTAACAGAGATATACCTGTAAAATACTATTTAACGGATATTTTCCTTCATTTTAGCACCAGACAATATAAAATTTTTAAATTTTTCTCGTATGTAAAGTGCTTTTCAGCCACATGGTCTCAAAAATTTTTGGCACTGGAGTAGTGGCTCGTAGTTTTTTGTAAAGTTTCTATGTGTTACTTTACGTTTTCTATAACTTCATAAGACATGTTTTTTTCTTGTGAATTGGGTTTGATTTTCCTTAACTTCGATATATAGCTGTTCACGTATTCTGTTTTCGTTTCAGTACATTGTCGCACCTTTTCTGATATATATATATATATATATATATATATATATATATATATATATATATATATATATAGCTTGCATACTGTATTACCTAACATTGTAACACTAACACTTTTTTGCTTTTGAACATATTGTGGGAGTACATAGCTTCATTTATACAAGAATTTAAATTAGTCCACGATCATAGAGCCCAATATTACTCAAATTAGTATACGCCTTACTAGAATTTCGTATTTTTTCTTTCTTCTTTATCCAATTTACCATTCCTTTCCTGCTTCTTTGCCCTTTCACTTTCATAATTTTCTTGACTACTTGACAATATCTCATATGAATCCTCAGCAATGTCTGAAATAATGCACTTTAATTAGTATTAGTATTAAAAGAACAGTAAAACTTCTTTAACTGGTATTAATCATTATATAATTAACAAAATATAATACATTAGTAATTAATAGGTTTAAAGATACTTTAGGTTTATAGTTATGTTTATGCTGCATTCAATATCAAGTTAGTTTTAATAGATTTAATAATTATCTGAGTAGTTTTTCATTAAAAGTCACTAATTTCTTTCCTAAATTTTATACATTAATGTTCTTAAAATTATATAGTAGTATAATCTTCATATTGATTATACAGTAGTCTATTGAAAGTCCGATGTTTTTAAGAGACCTGCCTCATAGTTTATAAAGCTATAAAATAGGCTCTTGAGCATTAAAGTTTTAGAATTAACATAAAAATCTAATAAATTTTAAATATTGACCATGCCAAGCGTTATGTCTAGCTGCTACGTTTCCTTTCTCCGGAGGATTTTCTGACGCCTGCTTGTGATTTTTTCTATGACACGTTGAGAGATACATCACGTTACTTCGTGAATTTGATGTAATTTTTTTGGGGGGAATTCACCTTTTACGATTCATTATTGTATCAATTCTAGTTTTCTTTGTAAGAGTCACAGGGGATGTATCATTTTTGTTATAATTTTTGGAGTTTTTATAGATTAATGTAATACCATAAGCTTAAGCCAAGGATTTATATACAAATTGTAATCAATTATTGGCGTAATAGTAAAGATCAATAAAATAGTAAACGATACGGATGTTAAAATTTTAATAATGAAGATAGAAAAGTGTTTAATATATTAAAACATATAAACTAGGGATTAATATGCGTTAATCTTACTATTAATATAAACAATTTTTGTAAATAACGTGTACGAAGTACTTAAAGCTAGGTAATGTGGATTCTATAAATAATTACCGGCAGCTATATTCGGTTAAATTAAAATACTGTTATAACTCGATGTAAAGGTGAAACTACGGGTAATTTTCTCACAAATTAGATTTCAAAATGTCCTTAACAGAATTTATTGCTCCATGATATTAATGTAGTAGGAGAATAAGATTATGACAACATTTCTCCGTATTTTAATATTAACGTTATTAACAAAATACTTTGCATAAATTATGGAGGATGGATTTAATATTCATTATGACTTTATAAATTTTTACAGATTATTTTTCAAATCAGGATGAGAACTATGTATAGTTTTAACGAATTTTAGAAGTGCAATGGAAATGTTATCACACAGTTGTATAAAACAAATACATTTAGTTTGGTAACTTTGTTGATTATAGAAAAGACTTTTTACGTTTTTTGGTTTAATAAGTGTTTGTTGAGGGAATTGTATTTATCATAATATAAAATTAATATATCGAAGAATTATTATTTCACCATTACGAATTAAGCAATTGACAGTATTTTCACTCTAAATTAAAAATTCCAGTCTTTAAGAGATTTAATAAATTAAAGTTTTAAATTTCTACTAAATTAAAACGGTGGAATAATTAATCCTTTCATTGTTTCATAATTAGGAAAAATTGGATTTTGCACAATTCACATCAACAAATAAGTTTGAACAACTTTGATTCAACATTGGTGATCAAGGAAGGATTTAAGATTAGTAGGGAGGAAGTTCTACCGTCTGAATAATAGAGGGCAAGAAAATCTCCCTTTTGCAAGAAATAAGCGAAGCGTGAAAGTTATTTGACTTTTTTTCATTGAGATAACTAATTAATCACGAATTCTTTCTATGATCTTATTCTTTATCAATATGGCTAGGTCACTACCTATTTTATTTAAGCAACTTGGACAGATATATGGTTTTTAAATTAATGGGGACTTACGATAATTAAATTTATTATTACGTATTCAATTTCCAAGAGTGTTAAAATGCCTGTAAAATTACTTCTTATATTGGTTGATTTTGTGGTTAGTGTATATTCATGCTACACCTCATTTAATCTATAACTGTGCATTTTACAAAGTTTTTAAATAATTTTTCAAACCTTTAAGATTTTAAGTGATCCATCAAATGAATACAGATGATCTTTTTAACATGCCAATATCAGGAGAGTTGATGGCCTCAAAGACGTAATGTTGGACTATGGATCAGAGATAGCGTGTGATCAAATCCAGAGTGTAGTAGTATCATATTTTGCCAGTATCACTGACCTAGCTCTCTATCGAGAATCCTCCTTATTCTGCTTGGTATTCTATAAATAGCAATTATAGAATGAGCAATTAGCCTATATATTCCAAAGTAGAACAAAATAATGAGAGCCTCAATTTACTGCAGTGTAGCTTTATTGAGTATCCTACAGTTAAAAATCCCATTTTAAGAACCAAAATATAACTTTATAAACACTTTTAACACACACCATTCTTTGGAAATGAGCTACATGTAAAGGAAGTAGTTGATATGCATTAATTTTCTTTATAAAACTTCAATTCGTTATACATGTTACAATCAATATAATTTATAATAAGAATATCACCTTCGAGTATTCTTTGAAACAATTTTAAAAGATCGCAAGAGAATGTCCACAGGAAGTTATTTTCTCAAGTATTGCTAGGCCAAGCGTTGATATTATCAGGTCTTAATTTTTACTGTGGATTTCCTTTAACATAATTTTATGAACATATATTGATAATCCTATCGTGACTAAGCATAAAACATATCATTAATCGGTAATTCTAGTTAAATTCTTATACTAAAAAACTACCATAAGTAGGCAAAGTCATGCAATAACCTGCAGGAGTTGGTATGCGTAAACATTCCGGGCATTCTTTTGCATAACAATTTTACTCCCAATGTACTGTTTAGACTTAAATGGACTTATCGTGGGCCGACGCAATTCTTTTTAATCTGCCACTTGGATATAAATATTTCTTTTCTGTCCGTTTATTTAACGACACGACATTTCGAGAATTAAATGGGCTATATACTTGAAATTTTACATACATCATAGCGAAGCTCGTAACCGACATCTGTTGTGTTATACTTATACTTTGTAATAGTAAAGGTTCATTGTTTGAGCTAAAAAAATGTATTTTAAATATAACAGAATGTAATATAATTATATCTGTGAGTTTGTTACGTCAAAATAGACATGTGCTTATAGGCTCACATTTTTATTAAAAAAACAAAGTGGAATTGTAATACTTTAAAAAACGTTAATATAATCCAAAATAATACATGCATTATGATCTCTATACACGTTAGTTATATCCTCCTTAAAGGTCAGGGAAGGAGTGAGTGATGGCCGATGAAGTGACGCATGCTACAATAAATAATATAAGACAAATTTCACTCCATGCTCCGATAAATGTAAAAATTATATTCTAGCTTTATCTACAATACATCAACATATATTATTAAATATATTATTAAATACTTTTGTAAAAATATGATATAATATTTTATACTTATGAATGTATTGAACTAATGTTATGACTACAGAGGCAAAATATATATTACATAATACCAAGTCCGCGAGTTAGTAAAAACTGTTGATTTAATAACTTAATAGCTTCACAATTGACCTGTCTAATAATTTAATGTCAATTTAACGAGGAGTTTGAAATGGCCGTTCGCTCCCTGAAGAGCAACAAAGCTCCCGGTCCCGATGGAATTCCTAGTGAGGCCCTCAAAAAAGTATTCCCCATTAATTCCCGGCTCCTGCTGAATATGTATAACGCCTGTCTGACCAATGGGATTTTTCCTTATTTTTGGAAAATTGCCAGGCTGGTACTGATTAGCAAGAGGAAAGGTGATCCCGATATGCCGTCGTCCTACAAGCCTTTTTTGTATGATGGACATGGCAGCCAACCTTTCCGAGAAGTTGATTCGAGCCCGACTGAGTCCCGCTGTTGTAGCTGCCGGTGACTTTTACCCGCGTCAGTACGGCTTTAGGAAGGGACGATCAACAATTGACGCAATCGGAGAGGTGCAGCAAGCGGTGAACAGAGCCGAGAGCTAAAACCGTTTCTCTCGCAGAGTAGTGCTTCTTGTTACGCTTGATGTCAAGAACGCCTTTAACTCGGCGAGATGTGTTGATATGCTGGACGCGTTGCATAACAACTTCCGCATCCCGGCATATCTGTGGAGGCTGATAGAAGACTACCTCCGATGCAGAACTCTCATTTACGAAATGAAAGACGGACCGCGCACGGTGGATGTCACTTCCGGTGCCGCACAAGGTTCCATCTTAGGCCCGGATCTCTGGAACGTCACTTACGACAGCCTCCTTAGGTCCGAGATGCCGGAGGAAACGGTTTTTAGTTGGGTACGCGATGACGTCTCAGCCCTAACTGCTGCACGCAACGTGGAAATGGCCCAGCTTAAACTTAACCAGGTCATGCGAGTCGTTAACAGATGGATGAAAAATCACGACCTGTCACTCGCTTTGAAGAAAACAGAGATCGTGATTTTGACTTAGAAACGAATCGACACCGTCGTCCCATTAAGAGTGGGAGACGTAATGGTCCAGACCACGCGAGCCGCAAAATACCTTGGTGTCTTGTTGGACAATAAGCTGACTGGGAGGGACCAGATTATCCATACAGCAGACAAGGCTTCTAAGATGGTAACTATCTTAGGAGGCTAATGGCAAACGTCCGCGGTTCCAAGTCCGCAGGAGAAGACTGTTAATGTCTACAGTCCAGTCCGTGCTCCTTTACGGGGCTGAGGTGTGGGCAGACGCACTAAATATTGAATTTTATCGGATACGGATCGCCCGGGTACAGCGTCTAGCGGCGCTCCGGGCGTGTTCTGCCTACCGTGCAGTGTCTGAGCCTGCCATCCTGGTTATTCCTGGAGTCATCACCGTCAAGCTTTTGGCAGGGGAGAGGAAGGCAATTTATCAGCGACAAGGCCAAATCGGCGAGGACAATGCAAGGCCTGCGGAGCGCTCTCGTACGTACCAGCAATGGCAAAAGTTCTGGCAAACAAGACGCCCGTGGACGTTGGACTGCCAGTCTTATCAAACAAATCCATCCGTGGGTAGAACGGCGGCATGGCGAGGTGGATTACTACCTCACAATGTTTTTGAGTGGTACGTCTACTTCCGGTCGTACCTACACCGAATGGGCAAGGCCGTTTCGCCGGATTGCATTTATTGTTCAGGCGTTCCCGACGACGCGGAACACACTCTCTTCCGCTGCCCGCGTTGGGATAGGCTCCGCCTTGAAGTGACTCAAACTTTCGGTATGATTTCGGTGAACACGGTCTGTGGCCGGATGTTGGAGGGCGAGGACTACTGTTGCTGCTGGTCCAGCTGTGCACAGGGAATACTCCGCGCTAAAAAAGAGTGATGTGGACCGGAATGAGGGATAGATCCAAGATCCGAACGGCAAGATAGGTTTAGCTATTTTAAAGCTATAAGCGGTTTCCAGGCTAGAATCCAAAGAGTATAGGAGGTTTTTAGTGGGTATTCTACGTAAGAAGAGTCGCACACTACAGGCTGGCCACCTGTGCGCGCAAAAGCATTTTTCTGCCTCTCCCTCAAAAAAAGTCTCAATATCTTTCTAAATTTAAATATTTTTTAAATTTTATTTTCATCTATAAAATGAATGGTGCATTATAAAATAATTTAGGAATTTGATTTATTTTCAGACTCTAACACTAGTTAGACTTTCAACTTTTTTAAACTACACTTTCAAATTTTCTATTAGATTTTGAGCATTGATCTAAAAAAATTTAAAATGAAAAATTGCATAATTTAATAATAAAAAAATTATTTTTAACATAATACACTCTTAAAATATTTCTATCCTATAAGTAAAAGTATTGACTAAATAAGTCTATGATTTATTTTTGAAACTGGTAAAATAGTCTCCATTTTTTATAATATTACAAAATTATGAACCAAATTAATACTGTTCAGTCCCATATTTTGTAAACTTTAAATTCAAACTTAAAAAGCAGGCAATCATAGAAGACCTTAGTCTGCCTGTCGTAGTTGTGCTTTTTCCTGCGCCTGGACTAGAACTTCAGTTTCATCAGCTCTGTATATATATATATATATATATATATATATATATATATATATATATATATAAGTAGATATGAATATGCCGGTTCTAGACCACTTTTGGGACAGACAGAAAATCAATGTAAAATACTGTCCATTGAACCATAAACAAATATAATAAAATCTAACAGGAAAGCACGAATGTTAAATAACCGAATCTTTAGCTGTTTTACTGTTCAATGTTTGCTTCTACATTTATAAGCTGTTTTAATGAAAAAATCCAGAAATCTCAATGAAAAATCTATAAACGGAAATAATGAAATTTGCTAACATTCGCTCAACAGAAAATAAGACGATTTTTACTGAATTTCTCTAATATCGTTCTTAATCACATCATAGGCTAAAAATTTCTCAGAAACCACAACCACATAACAAATCGCGTTTGTAACAGCTTTTTGAAAATCCATATTGATAATTATATCGTTCTTTGAACTAGAAATATTTGTCAAACTCTTTGTTGTATCAATGACATAAATGGGTCTATTTGCTATAAATTCTTTGGGGTTGTAATACATTTCCATATTTTTGTAGTAAACTTTCTTAAAATCTTGATACATCTGATACATGATTCTGAAAAGACCTCCGGAAATGTTTTAAATTTTGTAATTCAATCTGGATAATAAGAACCGTTCAATTTTACTCTGATATTTTTTACATCCAAACTATCAAACTTTGAAGGATTTTTTTCTTGATTATTCTGACTATCTGTTTGAAAACCGATGATAACGAACTTGGGATTGAAGATATTTCTATAAATATTTGTGATATCGAACGAATAAGTTGTTCCGGAAATACCTTTTTGTTCAATACATTGCCAATCTAGAAAATTAAACGTGATGTTTTGAGATTTTATAATTTCATCAATCAACTGAATTTTACTCGTGGTTTTGTAATCAATCATCGGAACTCTAATGAAAAAACTCGTTAATTGTAATTTTGCCATCAACAGGCATAACATTTCCAGTTGCAGTCTTCAGAATCACATCATCGTCTTCAGCTCTTATGAAACTAATGTAAAATCCACCTTTATAGATTGGAAAATTTACATTTTCAAAAAATCCTAAGCCGAAATGTGCTAAATCACCGACCGCTTCAAATTGTCCAAATTTAAAAGTTGATTCAAAACTGTTTTGAAAATACATCACTTTTTGAATACGAAATAGTTCCTTTAATAGTGCTTAACTGACCACAGTTTTCGACTTCTTCTATCAATTTATTGTGTTTTCTTACTTCAATCTTAGAAAATAAAAACGGTATAAAATTATCGATTAATCTAACATTATCAGTTCCAAGATATGCTTGACCATCTTGTTTTGTTAAAGTTCCAGAAATATAAAACTGGAAGTTAGACGAGCAAAAGTTATCTCCAAAATCAATATTAAACTCAGTTCTTTTATTCGGTTCATTCAAATGTTGTTTACTAATTGGATAGAAATTTTTAAACTCCGCCCTTTCAATATCACTAGCATATTTTCTGTAGTCCGCCATTTAATAAGAGAAAATTTAGAAATTTTAAACATCATGTATCATTTTTTTCATCGATCTAATGTACGTTTTTATAAGAAAAGATATAAATTTTAGTAAAATAATTAAAAAGATTAGAGTCATTTTTAATGATCTACTTCGTCATATTCAGGATTCTCTTCCTTAAATTTTGCGATCTCGGTCCACATATTTCAATAAAATTTGCACAGGATAGTAACCGCTATCTATAATATTGTTCCAATCAACTGTATCTTTATTTTCATCCAAAAACTTTATACTCAAGTGTTGATAGAGACAAAGAACAGACATATGATCTTTTAATTGATAATGTATATTTTCTTGAATGAACTCTGATGATAAAGTTTGATATTTTTGCAATGTTATACCAATTCAATTTGTTTACGTATAATCTCATCATATCTTCGGATAATTCATATTTTTGAGAAATGTCATCCCAATGTTCTTTTTTCAAATCTCTTTCGTGTTGCATTATAAAAAGATCGAAAGCACTGTAATGTCCCGCCATCTCTATTTATTAAGAAAAAATTTCAAGTTTTTATAAATTGGCTCTTTTTTGCGTTACATTCAGCACATTTTCCAGAAATTCTTTTAACTCCATTGATATTTGCGTAATATTTTATATCATTTGTTGCAGTTTTTGCCTTACACCTCACACAATATATGAGCGCCATTTATAAAGGAGAAATTTTGTCATCATAGCCGCCTAATCCATTAAATCTGATGTCGATGGCTCTAAAACTTATAACAACATCTTCTTTAAATTTATTAAAGTTTTCTTCTAATTTTTTGAAATTTGACAGCATAAGAATCATTGTATTCAACAAATTTATGACCAATATTCTCAAAAGTTTTTGTGGCATCTAAACTAAACTTATCAAAAGACTGCTTATTTTTTATAACTTTTTCATTAATTTCGCCAAAGTTTTTCTTCTAGTTTAATTAATTTATCATGAAGTAAAGATTGATTAGTAACTACTCTTTTAAAAACTTCACCATTTTTTCTATCGGTTTCATTAAAACCCTCTTGAAATTTAGCGAAATCTTCCAAAAAGTTTGTTATTTTTCCATACAGATCGCCTTTATATAGATTGAAATTTTCCTCAAAATTTGTAAATTTTTCATCACAATTTTCTATAGATCTTTTACTTCTCGCTTCAAGTTTTTCATAGAATTCATTTATAGAATCTCTAACACGTTGCTTTTCATTCTCGTAATTTTTTTCTAGTTCATTAAACTTTTTAATATGATCTTCTAATTGAATCATTACAACAACATCAAATGGATTAATTCCTTTACTAACACCGCTAATTCTTTTTCCTTTAAAATCTAAGGCATTTTTAACATTCGGATCATGTAAATCAACAATATCGATGTTTTCTGATAATTTTAGAGGTTTTAAAATTTGTTCTTTAACAACAACATCATGTTTGTCAATACCAGGTCGAACACCGACAATTCTTTTCTTATTAGCCAAACTAACATAATTCTTTTCAACTTTGATCGCTTCAGTAATTTCATCAGCTTTTTCGATATGAGACATTAAATTGGTAAATAATTTTTTTACACCATCATCAACTTCTTTTTCCAATGTTTTTATTTTATCAGCAACTTCATTTGAACTCATGAAATTTGCAAGTTTGTTATCATATTCTGCTTTAAAATCTTCAATCTCGACAGCAAACATATCTGAATCTGGAAGGTTTTGTAATACATTTTCTAACTTGTTATCAAACTCATTTCTCAAACTATCAAAATTCAAACTATTATCTACATTTTGAATAATTTGTGTTCCAAATACGTCAAAAATATTTTTGTGAATCCATATTTATTAAGCAATAATTTGTTAACAACTTCTTTTAAAATCTTTACCAGTACTCAGTTCATTCAACACAAAAACACATAAATGACCACAAATTGGGGGATCTTTGTAGTCTTGAATTTGAGAATCGTTATAATAAACGCTTGATTTTTTCAAATATTTAATCAATTCTATAGGTGGTTTGTCCTCAATTCTTCCATACGAATCAAAATAACATGTATTCTTATCATTTTTATAATAACAAACCCAATGCGTTCCACTTCCCATAACCGAGTCTAAATTCACAATTCCACATTCAAATTTCTTAAACTTTTTCAGGTAATGTATCTCTCATGAAGATTCCTCTAAAATGTTTAATATTTTTGCAGATTTCTTCCAATTCCCCGAATGTTAAAGGTTTAAATTTTTTTTTCAATGTTTGATTTCACGTAATTCAAAGTTTTTTCATCTAATCCAGATCCTGTAACATCTTCCAACTCTTTATCTAACCAATTTAAAATGTTTCGAACAATAGGAATCACATCCTTTTTAACGATTGGAGCAGCTTTACGAACATAAGGAACAACATTTTTAACAACTGGAATATTTTCTCCAAAATCTAATAAATCTTTCAAAAGTCCACCATTTTTGAGTTCTTTCAACTGATTATAAGAAAATTCTATTCTGGTTCCTTTATTGTTTTTCTTATGTTTTTCGAGTTTATTGTATTGTCTATTTGTTAAAAATATCTTATCTTCACCATTTTTTTAGTTGATCTATTTTAAATTGAATACTAACGGGTATTTTCTTCTTAAAAGCGGATTTTATTTTTTCTTTCTGATTTTTGCTGAAGTTTACGTTCACCTCCATTTATATAGTTAAAATTTCAAGTTCTCTTCGATTCCCATTCCTAGTTTTCTCTTCAAAAACATTGCTCCAGCTGTTGGAAGCGCAACAAATCTTTCACCTAAACTAGCATCTTTTGATAAAAATCTATCCATTGCCTTATCTTGCAAAACTTTTATCTGCGATATGTCTGGAATTTGTGTCTCTATGTTTTGCATAAAAAATATCGTGTTCCATAGCAGATTGATCTAATTTATTTATACCAGGATCTCCTCTTTTTAGTCTTTTTTCGAGTTTTGTGCCAGGCCCCAGATACTGATAAGTTGGTACGTGTCATTCAAAAGGTAAATTGTTGATAAAATCATTCAAAAGTCCACTACCCTCAATCATAGATGAACTTATTGCCGGCAAAACTCGTTTTAAATATTTAATTCCATCAGGTTTTTTCAATCATTTCGTCAAGTTTGTTCGAAATAAAATCTTTAATCGCTTTCTTTTCGTTCAAAAAAATTGTTGTTTCCAGCCTTTTCTTGAGCATAAATATAATTAATAATTCCATCGAGTTTTGTCAAATCGTCGATATATCTGTATTCAATCTTATTATCACTGTATTTTCTTACACCTGATCCTTCGATTCGTTTTTCCCAAATTGGTTTAATCAAATTGAGATATTTTTTACCTTTACTTGACTTTGGTTGCTTAGTTGATGGATCATTATTTTTGTAAATTGAATCAGATTTCCATAAAATTTCTGTATACTTTTTCAAGTCTTCTTCAGAATATAAAACCGTCTTTTGGAAACATCAGTGCCTGTTAATAATCTCCATAAACCTTGAGTTCCTTCATATGTTTTTTCATTAATAATGATATCATTATGCTCAAAATTCACGGGCAAATTTCCAATCATAAAACTTTTCTTTTTTCTGTCCCAATACAAACCAAATTTATCATCCTTTGCTCTAGGAAGAAAATTTTTACCAATTTCACCAATTATTATATCCGTTGTTCCAGGACTTATTGGTTCAACTATGGTAGAGTCTTCAATGATTCGAGGTCTAAATGGTGTTGAAGATGGTAATTTTGGCAATTCAAACTCAGATTCTGGTATCGAAATATCAGCAAATTGTCGTACAACTGGAACCAAATTCATCAAATTTTGATTATCGCTTAAAACATTTTCAATTTTGCCCTCAACATTTTTTATTGCAGATGTTACAGGTTGATTAATTTTTTGAATAAATTCTTGTTCTTTTTCATCAATTCGAATCTGTTATTTAAATTCTTTGATTAATTTCTTTTCTATTTGATCAAGTTTTTTTGCTTCTTCTGAAGTTACGTTCGCCATTTATTTAGGAAAATTTTAAACGTGGAACGTAAAACGTGAACACGGAACGTAAAACGTGAACGTGGAACGTGAAACACGAACGTGGAACGTGAAACACGAACGTGAAACACGAACGTGAAACACGAACGTAAAACATGAACGTGAAACGTAAACACGAACGTGAAACATGAACGTGAAACACGAACGTGAAACACGAACGTAAAACATGAACGTGAAACGTAAACACGAACGTGAAACATGAACGTGAAACATGAACGTGAAACATGAACGTGAACGTGGAACGTGAACGTGGAACGTAAAAACGAGAACACGAAACGTAAACGTGAACGTAAAATCATGAAAACAACTAGATTATCACACGTTTATATTGGAAAATTTATTCAAATATTTTACCATTTTTAGGCTTCAAAGTTAGATTAATAGTTAAAAATCCATAGTCTTCTTTCCAAATTTTATCACACAATTCATTAAAGTGGTTTAAAAACTCATATCAGATCCCACATAATTGTTGTAAATCTTTCTCGAATAGTGATCGTCTTGCTTAAAAACACACAACATATTCAAATTATTTCTTATAACTTGTTTATCAACCTTTGAAAAGCATTGAGAAAGATAGATACAAGATATGTTTTTGTGACGAGACATTACGAAATATTCCTTAATAACGTCCTGATTGTCCAAAATACAATCATCAAAAACGATTAAAGAATTCGGTTTACATTCGCTTAACGGAACTATGTCCTCAGAAGCATTATAAAAATGTGATATTTTTTTGTTTAAGTTTTTCTCAATATTTTCAAATCTTTCTTGTAATTTTTTATAGGCGTCTTGTTCTAAAGATTTACTAAAAACATACAAATTGGAATAAGGAATCAACCTATTGTAGATTAAATCCAATAATAAAGTTGTTTTTCCACATCCACTTGAACCAACAATTAACAATCTGATTGGTTGATCTTTCTTATTTTCTTCAAACGTTTGAAGTTTTATCTGATCTTTTTGCTTTAAAAATTTCTCCATTTAAATAGAAGATTTTTCATGCAACGCTTGCGAAAATGAAGCTGTTCAAGTTGACTTCAGAAAGCTCTAAATTAGTTTTAAACTTGGAACATCCTATACACTTAGAGGAAGAATCAAATTATTTTATCGGTTTAAGCGGTTTTTATTCTGATAATTTTGTAACAAATATTTCTAAAGATTTACAGATTAGTTTTCTCAATGATAATAAAACACTTTTATGAAACGTATTACATTAAAAAAGGCTATTATACTTTTGATAAAATTAAGGATTTAATTGAGAATCACTTGAGAAAGTTCAAACAAACGGATAACATGTTAAAATTTGATATAAAAGACTTTGAAATGAAAATAGTACTCAACAAAATTCAACTTAAATCTCCTGTTTTTAATCTATTTTTCTCTAAATTTGAATGATTTATTGGGTTTTGATAAAGAAATTTTAGAAGCAAATAAAATACATGTAGGAAACGCCAAAATTTAGACCGTTCGATGTAATTGAAGTACATTGTAATCTCGTTGAACCTAGTTTTGAAAATCATACCGAACATCTTCACAAAGAATCTGAAATTTTGTACACTTTTTTCCCAAATGTTGCTTATGGATCAAAAATCAGTGAAAAACCGAATGAAATCGATTATATTCCAATTAGAAAAAATATTAAAAGAATTCAAAAAATCGTTCTAACTATACAAGACTCTGAGGGAAATTTATTAAATAATGAGAGTAAAACAACAATTTATTTAAGATTGATGAGAGGCGATTAGATTAAAATGACGATAATGACGAGAAAATAGCCCTTAAATGTATAAATCACTGGAGTCTATCCCATAGACCCCGAGAAAATATTCAAAAACATACGTTCTGACAAGGGTATCGAATCGCGACTCTTACAAACATTACATCCTAGTTCAATTTTTATTAATGAATCTGGACTTTACACTCAAATAATTGCTTGTTAAATTTTTTCTTTCTAAATGGAGTCAGTTGTGGATCTGCTCAATAACCAACTTACATTCGATAACACGAATATCTTAAATATTGTAGACGAAAAACAATGTGATCTGGTTTAAAGCGAAAGATGTTGCAGAAATATTAGAATATGAAAACACTAGACAAGCAATCATATTAAACGTTGATGATGATGACAAAATTCAATATTTTTACTTAAAAAACAAGGGTCTATTCGAATGGCCCCCTTAACAATCTTCATCCCTGTACTGTTTTTATTAATGAACCAGGTCTCTCAAAATAAAAAATTGCTTGTTAAATTTTTTCTATCTAAATGGAGTCAGTCATAGATCTAAGAAATAATCAACTAAAATTCAATAATAAAGAAATTTTAACAATTGTTGACGAAAATAATGAATTTTGGTTTAAGGCTAAAGATGTTGCAGAAATATTGGAATATAACAATACAGAAAAAGCGATTAGAAATAATGTCGATGAAGGTGACAAATCTCAATACTTTTATCTAAAAGATAAAGTAGCCCTCGAGGGCCACCTCGCAAATATTCACAAAGATACTATTTTCATTAATGAATCAGGACTTTATTCGTTAATTTTAAGATCTCATAAAATAGAAGCAAAAAGCTTTCAAACAATGGGTTACGAGAGATGTTTTACCAAGCATTCGTAAATTTGGTGTGTACAAACTTGAAAACAAAATTAAATATTTAGAGGATAAAGTTAAGCACTTGCAAATTAAAGATGAAATCAAAACGGAAATAATTGCAAAACAAAGTGTAAAAATTGACTTAATGAAACCAGATCTTGTTTGTAAAGATTTTGATAAGAAAAAACACCATGTTTTTGTGTTAATTAAGAAGAATCACATGTGGGAATATCCTTATTACGTTATCAGAGCTCAAAAGAGAGAAATACCGAAAAGATTGAAAGAACTTGAAATTGATTACCCAGAAATGGAAATTTTATTAAGACAAGGAGATCCAAATAGTATAAATCTCTACAACCAAATGAAAGAATCTTTGAATATTTTATACAACGGAAATCATTTTACTACAAATATGGCAGAATCTCGACTGATTTATAGAATATCTAAATTACACGATGAAAATGTTTCTAAATTTTACTAAAAACTCTCGATTTATTATATTTTGTTTGTAAAT
Source organism: Homalodisca vitripennis (assembly GCF_021130785.1). NCBI lineage: Eukaryota > Metazoa > Arthropoda > Insecta > Hemiptera > Cicadellidae > Homalodisca > Homalodisca vitripennis. The sequence continues at coordinate 80,133 of NW_025776497.1, forward strand.
GTTTAGCATAACTAGGTAACCATCGTAGAATTTTTTTTTCATATTCACAAGGCATTTCGTTTTTATAACTTTCGCTGAAAATTTTTTTAGCACAATCTTTGCAAAAAGCATCTTTTCTATCTTTACTATACTGCCAGTTATTAAATTCAGAAATATTTTTAATTTCTTTACAAAAGTAACACTTTTTCTCTTCTAAAGTTAATTTGTTCATTTTATCGTATAATTCCTTACAATAACAGTCTTTTCTATTCTCTTTCTTGACACTTTGTACATTTCTTTTGAGACTCCATTTATATAGAAAAAATTATTACACGATGAAAATGTTAAACTCTTGAATTATGATATTTTGTTTGTAAATGTTTTTTGATAATTATTTAACCATTTTATAGTTCTTCCACATTCACATTGAGTATCTTCATAATATAATCTATGGTGATTCTTCTTTACACAATCTTTACAATATGAGTCTTTCTTATCTCTACTATAGTGATCACTATTAAACTCTGAAATTTTTTTAGTTTCTTTACATTTAAGACATTCTTTCTCTTCCAAAGTTAATTTTTCTATTTTATCATACAGCTCTTTATGATACTTCCTATAACAATCTTTACAATTATAAATAATTCCATCTTTTCTACTCTTATCTTTATAAAATTCTTCAAAACCTTTTAATTCTTTGCACTTTGAACATTTCTTTTGGGCCTCCATTTATATAGAAAAAAATCTTTGACTTTCTCAATTCATATTCATAAAACTTTCCGGTTATTTCTTCATTATTTAAATCTTTTATACTATAAGTTACAGGATCTGTGTTATTAATTTGATAAATCACAAAGATTTCTCTTGACCAATTGTTCTTATATTTGTTCGAAAATGTTTGTTTTTTACTAACAATTCTTACATGATCATTGACTTTAAATTTAGTTTTCGTGTGAATTTCTGGTGGAACATACTTAAAAACCGACTCTAATAACTCTTTTTCTGCATCTTTATCTACGTCTTTAGGCTTCATTTTGATTGTGCTATGAACAGTATCGTTATATTTCTTTACGATTTTTTGAAGAATATCGATCCATTTAAAGTTTTTATTAATCTCAAAAAATTACTTTCATTCTCTCATTTTGAGTTCTGTTATATCTCTCTACAATACTTGATTTCTCTTCGTTTTCAGTATGATAAATCTTAATGTTGTATTTTCTCAAAACATCGTTAAATTCTTTATTTTTAAACTCTAAACCCTTATCTGTATGAAGTAAGTTTGGAGGTTTGTGATTGATCCTTATGGCATCTTTTACTATATCTTCGAAAGCTTTTGAAATATCCTTGCCGTTTTTTCTTTTGATAGCTCTTGACCAAGCATATTTTGAGAAAGTATCAATAACATTTAACATATACTTAAATCCATCATTTTGATCTGAATAGTTAGACATTATAACTAAATCTGCTGCCCATAAATCGTCAATTCCTAATGTTATAATTTTTTCTCTTTTTAAACTTTTTTCGTACCGGTGCATGAATTTCTCTAGCTTCAATCTCGATTTCTTCCGTAATAATCTTTGTAATCATAGACAAAATATCCTAAATAGTTGTACAATAGAATGAAATTATTTCTATTTATCTCTGTTGTAGAAATGTAAACATAAACATTTGCGCTGAAAAAATTTATATCTCGGCAGACTTAGTTCCATAATCTCCATTTATAAAAAAATCTTTTTGTTTAAATGGAAGAGTATAATGCCAACTGTTACAAGTGTTATAATAGAGGAGAAAATTATTGATAAAAGATTCGTTTGTAGAGATTGTAATTTAATTTTGTACGAAAGACCTAAACCTAAGAAATTTCAAAATAAACTAACACATTTGAATAATCTGCTTACAAAATTGCAATATGGAGACAAGAAGCAAACAAAAATTTGTTACAGAATTTAGAAAACAGAATAACAATTTTTACTTATCTCTTGGAACCATTGACAAAATTATTTTCCTTTTCAAAGAATACATTAGGTTTGTAGGTATCGATACGCACGTTTATTATGAAAAGATATTACCTGTATTTTTTTCATTATCTGGATGTTGAATTTGTTTATGATTTTGAACCAGAAATCCTCGATGATTTTATAGTACATTTGGAGAAATTAAACGAAGAACCTCTTGAAAAGAATGCGGTTTTTACTCACATTCTCCCCGACTTCTCGAGTGAAGGTTAGCGAATTTCATTTTTTTCCGTCTTTAAATTTTTTCTATTTAAATGGAGTTCTTGAAGGAGTTAAATGATATTGGAGAATGTAAGTTTAAAGAGTATAAGAAGTTTAAATGAATCGGAAGAAAGGAAGAAAACATAGAATCTTGAATTTGGAGAAAATGAAAGATAAATTCGGGTTTACAATAATTGCCGAGTTGGAAGATTGTAAAGTACACTTGCCAAACAGATTTTTGACTGTTTTGGATGAAAAAAAGATTAAAGAATTGAACAAAAATGAAAAATTACACTTGGTTGTTACTGGAAAGAAGACTATTAAAGATAAAGACTGTGTTACAATTAACTTCGTGGAATAAAGATTTCGAAGATTTCTGGATTTTTTCATTAAAACAGCTTAAGAAATTAGAAGCCTACAATGAACAGTAAAACAGCTATAGATTCGGTTTAATTTTTCATTCGTGAGTTACTGTTTGATTTCTCAGATTTGTTTATGGTTCAATGGACAGTATTTTACATTGATTTTCTGTCTGTCCCAAAAGTGGTCTAGAACCGGCATATTCATATCTACTTATATATATATATATATATATATGTATATAAATGATGGTAAGAGTTTTTTCATTTTGCCTATTTTTTTATATTGTGATGTTTTTATAAGCTTGACAGCCGGCATTGGCTTCTAATAATTTTTATAACCAATTCGAAAGTATTCCTGTTAGCACATTAAAATTCCGGAGGCATTCAAGTGGTATTTTAAAATTACTATTAACTTAAATTGTATTTATAAGTGTAAATTATAGTCAAATATAAATGTTAGTGCATTATCATATATTTTATAACTTATTATATCATAACTTGATATATTATTTCAAATGGCGTTAATTAGTTTACACTTTTCCTAGTCTTAGAGCTTGTCACAAAAAGTAATTCTCTTTTCTCGGTGGTGATATATGTTAATTGTTATGCTTGTAATAATTTTGTAACTTTGGGGCTTTGTTATGCCTATGTGGTAAAACTAAAAAGTGATGCTGTAAAGAACCATGATGAATTCCCAGGATCTATAATATTGGGTGTGTGTGTGTGTTTTAGTTAAAAAAAAATTATACATACACAAAATCATTTGCAATAAAAAAAATCAACTTACTCCGTATGCTAATGATATATTATTATCTCTATAATTAAGGTAATAATATTGGGTCGGCCACTATCTTCATATTGTTGTAGCACTGAAAGCGAATGTGTTATAACACGCCTTAATTACTGTTTATTTGTTACGTGTGCATTACGGACCTTTCTCTTAATTTTCCGCCTTCCATACTTCCAAATGATTTGTATATTTATAGTACTGTAATAAAAATGTAAGATATTTATGATACATAATAAAACTTGCACTCCGTACTTGTATATATTACTTGCTCGGTTTTCGTAGGTTTAGTATTGGTTTCATGTTCAATTATGGTAATAATTTATTTTATTAAAATTACAGAAACAGGTCAAAGACTAAATAAAATTATATAAGTTAAAAAAATATATAAATTCATTATTTATTACGGTATATAATACACAAACTATTACATTTGAATATAATTAAATAAAACAGAAAGAAAACATCGTGCAAGAGTAACTTTATTCTTATTTATATAGTAATGAAATAAAAAAAATTACAGTATATAATTATTAGTAAGGACTGAAAACAATTTTTTAGAGCAACAACATTGAAAAACAATGTCGGTAAAGTCTTAATTTGCAGGGAATGGAAATGAAAATCAATCAACAAATGGATCGCCGCCGCTCACTTCTTAACTCATGGATCTTGTGGACTCTCATTCCATTCTAGAGAATCTTTGTTGCCCAATTCCTTACAAGGATGTTGAACGTTTTAAGAAAACATTACCTTTATTAAATTATACATTTTAATGTCATTGTATGAAGCATGTATACTGTATACTGAAAAATATCTGTAATAAATTAAATGTTTTTAGAAATGTACATGACGTGTTAACTAGCCTTATCCAGTTCTGTTATTTAGTATAAAATACTACAAAGTTTTACTAATACTACATTAAAAAAGCAGTGAGAAGATTACAGCGGGGACTACGGTTGAAATTGAACGGGTTTTTATTAGCATAAATAAAAGCCATAAAACGTTAGAACGAGATTGTTAGATAACTGAATTCATAAACGCAGTTTAGTTTAATATTGATCATAAAAACTGTTTAACATCGATTTTCTTATTTGACACAGTTATTATTAGATCAATATTTAAAAAAGATGGAACCAGCAAAAGTTCCAGACCACTATAACCGCCAAGTAACTCGAGGTAATGGTCAATTGTAAGGTAATCTGGAGGGACCAGTTTTTCGAACTATGATCAGGCCTCTAAAAGACCTTCTGATGCCTGAAATCCAGTCCGATCTCATGGAGCTGAGGTGTGGGTGCTGAACCACGAAGTATATCGGAAGGATCTCTTCCGCGCACCACACGGTGTCTGAGACAGCAGTCCTCTTGGTCACTAGAGTTACGCCTGTACAATTTTGGCAGAAGAGACGAGACGAAGGCAAACTGCGAGTGATGGGGTAACGACCGCTTTAAAAAAGAAGAACGCATCCGCACAGGTCGTCACTACCTAAAGATACCTCACCCAATTCCTGAGTGGACATAGGTACTCAGTCTTGTCTATATAGTAGTAACCGTGTCGCCAGACTGCATCTACTGACCGAACATTCCAGAAGACGTGGAACACTGATTGCATTGAGAAAGGCCCCGCCACGAGGCAACGCACACTGATGTTGTTTTTTTTCTCAGTAACCTCGGTCATGAAAGTGATACTAGAGGGTCAGGAACTCTGGTCCTGTTTGTCACACTTCGCCGAGGCCATCCACCGCGCAAAGGAGGCTCATCTGGATCGTCGCGTGATATAGACCATAGTTTTTCAAAAGCCAGATCGCCGTGAGCCCTGACGACTTAGTTTACAATCAGATCCAACCTGAAGTAATGTAACAAAAATTTTCCGGATTATTTTCTAAAGCACATACGTTTTTAGTGCTGCTGTTCACGTCATTTGTGAGAGTCTGACACTATGGGCTGACCACCTGTTTGGATAAACACGATCAAAGTTATAGTAAATTTATTTTATTTTGGTAAGTTCACTTGTATAAAAGGTATTATTTACAATATTAATTGCACAAAATTATAATATATTTATAAAGACAGTCATTTCTTATTTATGGAATGCAGGACTGTAAATAATTTGTAGTATTTTACTGCAAAAACACATTTTTCTGCAAACATACTATACAAGTGTTTTAAACGTAACCAAGGACTCTGCGTCAACTCGATTTTGTCAACATCCAACTGTGAGACATGGCATTAGTTAGAGACAGCTTGACAAGCTGTAACCCTTGACAGTCACCAAATAGCTCTGTTATGAATAGATTTTCCCGAAACGCCTTCCCTTAACGTAGTCAAATATACTCTCAATACACACCAGTGAGTGAGTTAATGGTTTTACTAACAAAGACTAACTGTGGCGTAGTTCGGAATATAAGAAACTCGTTTATCGTTTCAATAAAATCTTCTAAAATAATCTAAAATCTTATTCCAGGACACTGTTTATAACTTGGAAACAAAATCACCAACAAAACGTAATATGCGTAAACCGAGACGAATTGCGAAATGGTCAAGACACACTGATGCTTGTTTACTATGTCACATAGAAAATAGTCCCTCTTTCTGTTTAACATTTGTCTACATATGGAAGTTGTTGATTATAATCATAATTTAGTAAAGTTTAAGTGTAAATTATATGCGTAATACAATACCATAATATAAACTTCTTAACCGTGATGTTTACTAATTCACATTTTAAAACCTAATATAGTTTTACAATAATCCTAACACCAGGAATACAAATATACTATTATATAGGTACTTAACTATTCCAGAATGATGTATGGCATTTGTTGATTAATAAAAAATGTTGAAAAATATTTAAGCTATACTTCACAATAAAGCAAGTTTTAATAAGTACGTTTTTATTGAAATTTTTAATAGTATTTCATCTATTATGACAATGTACAAAAAGATAGTTAGATACCTTGTCTGTTTATTATTTTAATTATTTTCAATTAATTATTTAATATAAACAACTTAATACAAGCCCTACCTAACCAATGAATACTGTATTTAAATAAAAATATTAAACCTTTTAGTCAACATGACTATAATAACTACTATTTAGGAATGCTAAAATAGAGTACACTAATTTGTTTGAAATGGAGGCATTTATGACTTCTATAAAATCGAATGATTAGTCACAGGTTCAGAGAATTTACAGAGAAGTTGTTATAATAGCCTAGATAATTGATTGGTTCCATAGGGTTTTCTAATGCATGGGCGAGACCCACCATGTCTAGTGGAAATATTTGTTTCAATTAGATCAGTAGTGGATTTCTGATCTTCACTGGGAAATCCATTTGTAGAACAAGGTAATAAGAGTATCTAGAAATTCCACTGTAATTAAATGTTTTACTGGCATTATATTAACAGAATTGTAACGAAAATAATGGTCAATGTTTCAGTGATCAACGTGATAGATATATTTTGGGTGTTCTTAATGCACAGATTCTCGAGGGGCCGGGCCTAAATATCATGAATGTGTAGTGGCCGAAGGGGATATGTTGTGATTGGGTTATGTGCTTTGATATTCAATGCGTGGAAATAACTACAAATTACTACTTTTGTATTAATTTTCTTGTTTATTGCTTACAGCCACATGTCGAAAAGACTATATTATATTTGCGGGTTAATTTTCAGTCGATCGTAATGGATTATTAAGGTACACATATTAAACTTTCCAGTAAGCTAGTTGTGCTCAGTAATAAAACTGTCTCTAGGTAAGGAACCTAATCCAATGGATGTTTAAGGTTCAAATAAGCTTATTTTACATAATTGTTTCAAAATCAAAATCTTTTTTATTGCAGCGACAATATGTACATTGTATGGCAAACGTCAATACGGGGTTTCTAAAATTCCAGGCATTCATACACACAATACACATTCATACATACAATTTTACAATCACGCCTCTTTCATTCTTCGCCAATGCAGCCCACTCAGTACAGCAGAGTCAGTCTTCTAATTGGGCGGTCTCCCAGTTGAATGCCAAAAACTCACCCGCATTATAGAATGCCTGAGACACCAAGAAGCGTTTGAGGCGAGTCTTTAACGCCTTAGGCGTTGGGGCATTTTTAATTAAATTCGGCAGTCTGTTGAGGAAATGCACACCCGCATGCGAGGGTAGGCGTTCATAAACTACCGTTCTGTGTCTTCCAGTCCGGTAGTTTGCTTTGCCCCGCGTCTCATACATGTGTATGTCTTGGCCTCTGGTTAAGGCACATTTATTCATACAAAACAAAGTTGTTTCCAAAATGTAGAGGCACGGCAGAGTGAACAGCTGCAATTTCTTGAAAGCTTCCCTGCACGACTCTCTAAATTTGATTTTGGCGATTACTCTAATTGCTTTTTTTTGGAGTCTTAATGCTCTTTGAAAACTGAGTGTTTGCGCAAGCTCCCCAAAGGACCACTCCGTAGGCTAGATGGAGGTAAATCAAGCCTTAATACGCCGTAATCAGTACCTGACTTGGACAGTATTTGGCTAAAGATCTCAAAACAAAAATGCCTGAGCAGATTTTTGCGCAAACATGGTCAATGTTCTCATTCCAAGTCAGCCCTCGATCGAGGTGCATTCCTAGGAATTTTGAAGAGCAGACTTCTTCCAGTGTGGAGTCATCTAACAAAATGGCTGGCTCACACTTGTTGCCCTTTCTGAAACCAAATTGTTCACTTGAGAGCTGATTGTATTTGTCCAAAAAGTGAAGCATTCTCATAAGAAATAGCTTTTCAAAAATTTTACTTATCACTGGCAAATGTAAGACAGGCCGATAGTTAGTAATTGAAGCTGGGTCGTCTTTCTTAAAAATAGGAATAAATTTAGCAATTTTCAGGAGAGAGGGAAACACTCCTTTTTGGAATGAATAATTTACTAATTGGGTTAAGTGTCTCACTAAATGCTTGCAGCATTTTTTTATGAGCCATGGAGAAATTATATTGAGGTCGTTTGATTTTTTGGCTGGGAGCTGCTGAATAATTCGGTGAAGCTCATCCTCAACGACGGGCGCCAACACCATTGACGATATGGGGCTCTGTCTTTGCAAGGCGCATACTTGAGGTTCAGATGGCCGAGGACCCCGCCCATCAGCAACGGATGCAAACAAGTTATTAAACTGATCGGCAATCTCCTTTTCATCTTCCACAAGCCTAGTTCCAAATTTAACTTTTACTGATTTGTGAGTTTTCGTGTTATTATTAATGATGCCCCAAATTGTTTTTGAAACATTTTTGGAAGAGTGAATAGATTTTGAGACATCATATGCTTTTGCAGCTTGGATCACATTCCTGTATGTTTTTTTGTAATTCTTGAAAAAAGTTTTAAATTGTTCGTTTGAAGTGTTTTTGTAAATTTCGGAGAAAAATTTTAGTTTTTCTCTAGAAACTAAAATACCCGCTGTGATCCAGTTATTTTTGTTTTTTTCGCAAACATTGATAATTTTTGTAGGGCAGCAAATGTTAATGTGGAAATTTAGAGTGTCGTTAAACAATCTAAACTGCTGCTCTACGGGTTGAGATGAATTTAGAAAATCCAATCTTTCATTGGAAAGAGAAGTGTTGAGGTGAGCGATGTTTTCTGGCCTTATGTCTCTTACTGTTTGTTTAATTTTGGGCTCCCTTTTGAGTTGTACCCCACTAATGACGGCTTCTTCACTACAGACACCGCGACACTTGGGTGGTTGGTGATGATATTGTCGATAGCAGATTGTGTTGTAGCTGTCACTCTCGTCGGAGTTCTGACTAGCAACTCCAGGTCAAATGACCTAAGTAAATCGACTAATCGAATTGTGGAATGGTGAGTGTTGTCCAACGCGTCAATGTTGAAATCCCCCATCACGACAAATTCCTGACGTTGGTTAGTCAGGCATGTCAATAATTTTTTCGAATTTAGAAAATAAGTGTCTACATTTCCACTAGGAGACCTTTAAATTCCGAACACGACTAATTTTGATTGATGCGTTTGAAGTTTGATCCCGACTGCTTCAAAATCTTTTTCGGTTAATTCTTGGATCGGAAAGGGGGTAAACAAGAAATTTTGTTTAAGAAAAATGCTAACGCCTCCTCCTTTGGAGTGAGTTCGACAAAACGCGGAAGCCAATTTGTAATTTAGAATTTTGCACAGTGCGACGTTCTCCATGTTGAAACCGCTTTCGGTTAATACAAGGAGATCGGTTTTCAGATCCTCGCACATAAGTTGGATTTGATCCAGTATTTTTGTTGCAAATTGAGAATTTTGATGAAGCAGTCTTACTTCAGTTTGTTTTTTAGTGTTTGTTAGTTTTAATTGGGTTTTGTCTGTCAATTTTGTCCGCTGTTTCCAAGTGGGGTCCCTAAAAAAACAGATTTTGATTTTTCATCAACAACAACTGAAGATCTCACTGCCTCCACGTAGCTGTTGTGGGGTGATGTCCAGGGTGTAGCCGGGCTGGGCGGCAGACAGGGGACCACGGTGTCGGCAGCCGGCTCCGGCGACGGCATCGGCAGACATCGCGGCTCCGCGGTGGCGACGCTCGGAGACTGCATAGTTGATGACGGCGGCTCACCTGAGGATGGAGGTGGCACCTTAGGAGAAGGCCTCGAGGTGAGCTTATGCATCTTGGCGAGGCTTCGCTGTATCAAACCAGCTAGTTTTCTCTTGCCTCGCTGGGACAGATGCATGCCGTGCCTTGTGAACATCTTCCGGTCTATATGGTTAAAACCCAGGAATCGAGCGTCGTGTCTCAAGGCCAACTCCTGGATGTAAGCGTTCACGAGGCCGATATCTTGATTTACGTCGTCATCTCCGGGCAGGTCGTGGCGATATGACAGAGTAGAGATGACCAGGCTAGTGTTGGCGGGTCTGGTAGTCATACAATTCTCAAGGTGGCGGTATATATTCTGCTGTTCACCTGAAGCCAGATCGTTGGTACCCGCTATCAGTACCTCGCAGCGGGTACCGGCCACCGGTGGAGTCGGGCTGTGGTCGATGATGTCGCAGAGTCTCGCTCCAGGTTTGCAGACGCCCGTCACCTCGGAGTTAACCATCTCCCCCAACAGTCCGGCGATGTAGCGTGCATGACTATCCCCCCGAATTACCACCGAGATGAAGCCAATGTCTTGCTTTTTAACCGTTTTTTGCTGTTTTATTTAATACATAATCCCATGTGTCTCACACGGTGCGTGTAGGATTGATAACAAATCATTTCATATATTTAGTGAAGAGTCCAATATTTCTCCACAGTTGTTCCCAGAAAAAGCCTAGTTGTGCATTTAAATTAGTGTTTCGAAATATTAATCATATAAATAACAATTTAAAGCATATAAATAAACCGTTTTGAAAAATAATATTGAGTTGCTATAAAACATAACAAATACAGTTACAAGTACAGTAATTAGATGAACAATGTTTTTACAAAAAGTGACTTCCAGTTATATACAAACTTATTTTATATAATATAAAAATTCATATTGTTAATACCGTATATATTAACTGATTTACTAATCATATATTAAATTCAAATTTAACAACTACAACTTTAATTTAAATTCAAACACAATTTATTTTATCATAATAAATAAAATAATATGCTGTAAGGTAATACTGATTATAATACAAAAACTATATCTATATCTACCTATTAACTTAATCCATGACACTTCCTACAGTATATATCATTTTTAAATACCTATAAGGCCTTAAAAATCATATAAAAAAATTAAGTTAAATGCATATGTATATAACTAAATAAAACATTTTTTAATCTTCCCTGCTTTATCACTTTTTAAATACATTAAGAACTTGCATGAATAATTTTCTGTACATTTCTTGTCACTATGTATACTTTTATAATGGTATTTATAAATTAACACCTTCATAAAATATCCCATCCAAAGATATTCAGGCGGCTAATAAATTTTATTTTACTGATTAATTTGTGAGTATAAGTATACACCCCTGTCTATAAAATCCAATGGTAAAACATTTTAAACGACACAGTTCGACCAATCTGAATAAAAGCGTTTGTAAATGACAGCCTGTCCACCGAGAGATTGTTATATTCAATATACAGCGCAGTGATCGGGCAATTGTAAGAAATACAGTTGTCAGTTATCGCAACGGAAACTGTTATATTGTAAAACTTACCTTTTAATGTAATTACATAATAATTTACTGTATTAAATTTTATAATATCCTGCGCATATTCGTGCAATGAGGTATTGAACTACATTTTGCCACGAGCAATGTATCAGGATATACCTGTATTTCAGCTGTCACTAAAATACAAAGTATAAGCAAATATAACTATTGGTATACTTAAGGGCTAAATTAGTTTCTTATTTATTTTTTATCTATGTTTTACTTGTCAAAAGTGTCCTTTTTTATCGTTTTAGGTAATTTACGATTTTCTTATTAAACCATAAAATACTTACTGAAAATATTTACATTTATAATGAACTGTTTTTTAATACGAGATCTTATTGTACTAGTATACTTGCTGAGTGGGAAAGCTTATTTTTTAGTACTCAGTAGGTCTGTGAATCAACAGTTTTCTTGCTGGTGGTCAAAGAAAGTGATATTTTTTGGATTTTTAAAATATGGCACTGTTGAACATAATACCCTTAGTTTCATGTTTTATTGTAAAGAGCCCAAGGTAACCATTCAAACGTTATGCCCTTCAGAGTTCTACATTTGACAAATTATGATATATAACATTCCACATAAACTTGAAAGTAATTAATTAAACGATGAGTGTGATAGGAAGGGGTGGGTTTGACGGTGTTTTACCGACTATGTCCTCTTCTACATTGTAATTAAGTTGGTCGCTTTACGGATTACACGGTTCCATCATGGTGTATGCATTAAACTGTGTTGCTGCGTTTGATATGTTCGACGAACATAAATTCTTCATTCCAAATTCAAAAAAAGAGTTTTTACTTTGCCATTACAAATTAATAACATAAAATTTATTTCACTTTAATTCTATAATATGACGTCTAATAGACAATATGAAACTACATATGGAATACACGTATGAAATTTAAATGCATAAACCATGCAGTTACTGTGTTTAATGTTTCTCGTTTATTAATTTTTATTCCATCCTTAAAAACTGCTCAAATATTATAATACTTTGTATATTTATACAGATATATCTTTCTAAACATTCACGAACTTATAATCACACCAAAAAGAATAAATTTTAAAATAAAGCAAGAAAATATAATATTTTAATTGCATTAAAATTTAGCCAGTAAGAAATATTTAAAATAGTTATACATATAATATTATGTACAAATTCTTAATTATAATAACCTTGGACTGTAAAAATATAAAAACATACAACTCGTTTTCTGTATCAGAACCGGAAGCTTTCATTGTTACTTATTCTCTTCAAATATTTAATAACTTCTCATTCCAGTAGGCCATCGTGTACTCATAAATAGAGTGATACGCCATTCACACCAGGAGGTGTTACAGAGGAGCTTTGAAGTTTTATCACTAGTTCTTTGACGTTAGTAGGAAGCCTATTGATTTGTCTGACACCAACTTGAGACCGTAAGCCTTAAAAGCTGTCTTTATATTTTGTTCTAACCTTTCTATAATGCTGGTCATTTAAAAGAATGCTGGAGTCCATAGAGCCTTTACTTTTTATCCAATAATGAGTCCTTTATCTATTCTGTCAAAGCCTTTGCAGAAGGAAGGCTTACTTTTCCCTGGCGTATATCATTCAGATGCTCCTACACTGAGTAAAGATAACCTGGCATTTCAGTATGAGAGTATGTAAATGTAGTGGTGAAAGGGTAAATCTATAGTCATTTGCAGAGGACGACTGTTGGAATGGGTGGAGCTTCCTTAGTGTTAATGGCTGTTGATGTCATGGACATGAGGAAGTAATGCCCATTTTCCGCTCTGACTTCCAAGGTGGCATTGATAGGATACAGCCCGCCGTCCCTCCTCACAAGATCAATAGGATTTGCCCTTTAATTTATAACCTTACTCATTTGAAATAATCTGTTACACTGAAAATACATGCAAAGGTTCTTTCTTGGACTATGCTTTCAAAAAAATTTAATTGTATCCAAGAAAATTTATTTTATTAAATACTGAACATTTAATAATAGTCTAAGAGCCAATTTGTGCTGTATTAGCACTAAATCTGGTATTTCGAATAGAATAGTGTTTAATAAGAGAAACATTTATTGTCAGTCACGCCGGTTTTGGTGACATCAAAAAGGATGAAACTAATCTAAAAATTGTTTCTCACGTTATATGTTTTGTTACATTTATAAATTTTAAACCTACTGTCAGAAACAAAAACTTTAGTTATATTACCATCTACATACTAGATATAAACACTAAGTTACCTATTTAAGGGTTTTTTATGACTAAATAACTCTGATTTAATATTTATTTATATACCAAACGGCTGGTTTTAAGTTTGTAAACTTAAGATATGTATGGTTTGGAAAAGGTGTTATATTAGAGAGTTTTAGCCCCTTTAGTACCCTCCCATTTCGACCTCCACTAAAACTACCGAGTCTGAAGATATATATAATTCTTAAGAATAAATCATTCAATGATTTCAAGAAAACCCAGGTTTTTTGCTAACATAATAAATTGATATTTGGTTCCTGGAATATCATCTTCACCCGATGTTTGCTAAAAATATAAAAATTACAGCTTTTCCAAAGAATTATACGTCACTACCCGTTAATAAAACTCTTACTGGAATATAGTAGAGTAAGAAAGAGTCATACAATAAAAAAATGTGACCTCTTCATTGATCATTGAAACAGCTGTTGACTAACCTGGTTTACAATGTTCGAAAACAAATCTTATCTAATCTGCAATACATTACAAACATTTAAAGATTTTAGTATTAAATATTTACATGGATTTTCTAAATCTATAAATGAAACTCACATTTTTATGACTTTTTTAATTATAGAAATATTATTAAATACTACATTATACTATTATTATTGTCTTGTGAACATGTAAGAATGAACTGCAGCGCAAAAATATTTATAAATAAACATTAGGCTGGCGATAAAGATATTTTTTGCCTATTTTATATCGATTCATGGTCAGTCAGTTATAAAATCAAGTAATTAGCTATAGGTTTCTTTATTTAATAAAGTAATCACATGTGTGCTGTCTGATTTGACGCAACGACGCGACGTGGAGTTGGCAATCAGTAGTGAAGCACCTGACAGCAATTACACGCTACTCGTAAATTAACTTTCACTTACAACAGTTACTGTTAGATTACATATATTCACATGTCGTATATCCTACACGTTTTTTTTTTTTTGTAAATACATATTGTATTGCCGTTTTTTATTTAACTGATAATCATTAACAACTATTTTTACTCCTATATACATAAAATTTACTAGTTGACTGATGGACAATGACCACAGCATATAACAGTAATAAATATAATAATTCAAATATTATAACAACCAAAACTTGCTTTCGGCGTTACTTATGCAAATCTGAAGTCACATTCTTTAAGACGCCGGACTTGGATGTGCGTCATTGATAGATAAGATTAAAATCCTGTCAGTAACCGAAGCACTGTTTCCACTCTCCTCGTCAGTGTGTTTTATAATTATCCTAGCACAGGCCAATGGTCCATGAAAACAGTCAGAATAAATCTTAAATCGTGATTATCCTCTCCTTTAAAAATAAAAACATATTCTGATCATTTAACATTTATGTCGCGACCAAATATATAACTAGAGTCGTCCTACCCGCTTCTTGTAATCAAAAATAATCTCTTCCGACTCTGCATGGTTTTCTAAAATGGACCGATGGATGTTGCCCAACCCTACAGAAGCCGAAAACCGAGTTCTTCTACAAGAAATACAGGTTTTTAGACTAAAACAATTCTTAAGTTTGGATTTCAAATCAATATGCACCTTAATATACCGACCTTCACATCTCCGACAGATATGAACCTTTTGTCTACCGATATGATAAAAATAACAAACCACTATGCACCCTGAAACATTTGTAGAAATCCGTAGCTCAAGAAATAAAAGTTTTACGTCAATCACCATGACACAATTCAGGCCTGAAACATTGCCCTCTGACTGGAGATACCCCTATTTACTCGGTTTACCAAGTCTCTAAAACCGTTGTGAATCACAAAAATCCGACTAGTAGCTTTGTCAGCGCACTTTCAAAGTTCTTTAAACATTTGTATTCACATACATATAACTCTTAATATATAATATATATATATATATATATATATATATATATATACCTGATTTAATTTTCATTAAACAATGAATCGTAAAATGTACTCGTTCCGCCTATACTCAAAAGCCGGGTGTCTCACTTGCTGGGTGACCATGTTACCACTTCACTATAGAAACCTTTTTTTTAATTATTCACCTCTTTAAATACATGTTACAATAAGCAAACTAACATATGATAAAGACCAAATATCTATCATACGACTGTTGCATATATTAAATTTGTGTAATTGGCAATAGCCTGATTATTTATTAGTATTGAAAATCAGTTCCATTTGTATTCGGCTTCTTTGAGTCAAATACTCTCTATATTGCTGAATAAATCTACTCATTTTGTATTTTTAAGTTTTTTATCGATTATAATTCAAGCAAATAGTTACGATATAAATATTTTTATATAACTGGACCAATGTTATTGATAATCTGGACGACTGAAAAAATCGGAAAGGTTAGATGTGTAAAACGGAAATACGTAATCAACGTGATGACGCTCATTCGAGGGAGTCTATTTCAGACTTCCAGGAGTCCTTCCGCAAGAGGACGGAACACAGATGCTGCAGTCATCGTTATTCAAACGTCTGTTGATTTTTTAATCCTTATTCGATCCATTTACAGTTGAGAGATCTTTACATACAAAAGATATGATTAGTTTTTCTTAGTTTAGATCAAGATTCCAATGGCATTATGTAGAGAACATCATTAGTTTAAGTTAGTAAAAACAACTAGCAATGTAATGTTTCGTAATGCCGTAATAAATAATGAAATTATTACTTTATTTGTATACATAATAATATATTATCTAAAATATATCTAAAACATATGTCAATATGGAATCTAATATTGAGAAATCAAATACCTCTGTAATAAGTAATTGTCCGTCGCATATAAGAGTGTGATCTGAGAGTTTGAATATATTTTCTGAATACCGGCATTATTTTATGGATATACGAGTATGTGTTGAAGAAGCAGTACGATGACTACAATAATTCATTACTGATTAAAGTACATACATTTATATAAAAATAGTACGGTTTTTATCTTTAAGATTTTTGTACCATAGTTATTTTATGAATTAAGGTATCAATATAACGGCAGTACAACATTTTGTAACGAAAATATTTTTGTCATCTATTAAATAATGGAGAACGAAATTTAAAGGAATACATAATTTTGCTGTAATTATACTTAACGATGACCAATGCATATAATCCTGTTATCTTTTCAAATCATGTATCCTATTGTCTGTAATGAACTTATAACATATGTAGTAAAATAACATACGCAATTACAAAAATTTAAAATTGTCTTTAGGTGATAACTTTATTTAAAATAATACTTAAAATTCAATAAAAAATTATCCACAAAATGTATTAATTTACCTGCAATTTAATACCTCCCGATTACACCATTACGTTAAATCGACCTATTGCTGTTGATACTAATTTGTTTTAATATTGTAAATATATTTTTTACTGTAACTTAGATTATCTTTTCTATGTTGAATTCATGTTTATCAAAAAGAGATATAAACAATTAAAAAGTACCAGTATTATTGAACCACTTTTGTTTAAAAGAAATTTTTAAAATTTTGCACAAGTATATTGTAATCTAACTGAAATCCAATTAGGTAATCTATAGCTGTGAATACCGAAATAGAAGTAAAAATACTGATGATTTATGTGAGGGTAAAAAGACGAATTATCATGCAATATTATTCTTATAACAGTACAGTAAGATTTTTGAATGGAAGAACTCAATAGTTACGAAAAACACTGCTATTTTATATTAATGTAACATATGCTTTACGTTATGTCTTTTTAAAGTCAGCTTTATAAAGTTATAACAGGAAAAATTCAATATATATAATACTTAGCCTCTATAATTATATAATTTACGTATAATTATAAACCAAGTATAAAATTTTAAAGACTAACTTATTCCTTATTACATGTGATCTTACAATTATTTGAAATATAACGTTACCAATATTAAAAATAATCTAGTTTACTATATATATATATATATATATATATATATTATATTTAAAAAGCGTTTATTAGAAATAAATTAAAGCAGTATATATTAACACGTAGACTATTTACTCGTTTTACTTTACCCTAAAGGAGTCAGCAAGC
This sequence comes from Homalodisca vitripennis, assembly GCF_021130785.1. Lineage (NCBI taxonomy): Eukaryota > Metazoa > Arthropoda > Insecta > Hemiptera > Cicadellidae > Homalodisca > Homalodisca vitripennis. The sequence continues at coordinate 97,884 of NW_025776497.1, forward strand.
TTAGAGCCGTCAAAAGGTTGGGACACACATAACCACACAGTGTCCGACACGTGAGTCAGGCGATTGTCGGTGCGGGCTCGGCTCGGTTACCGTGAGGCCACACATGTCCGTATGCAGTCCGAGCGCAATAATCTCACTGTTTGTACAAGAACATGTTTCTTTTGAATTCGAAGTGACAAATACTTAAAAAATATTCGGAAGATTAAGTATTGCTTGAGAAAATTGTTAATAATTATCATTGTTGTTATTTTTATTAATCGCTGTGGTGAATGAAACATTGTAATGCTACAGTAAAGCTTTGTACAATCAGCTAGTATGTAAAATTTGTAAATATCATTATCTTGGTTATATTTTTTATCCCTATAATTCTTGTTCATTGTGTTTCATTGCAATGAATTTCGGTCAAATACACTATATCAATATATTTAATGTTTTTTGTATTAAACCCAAGAGCTATAGTGTGATGCCAGAGAGCTTGCCATGTTACAAGCCCTTTTATAATAATTTGTAAAACATAGTAAATATTTGTGAAATATATACTGGAGAACTTACAAAAAACAGATTTTACAAATTTTTTTTCTTTTATAGCTCCGAGGACAAATAATTTATTGCCAGAATTAGTCAAAAATAGTAGAAACATAAATATATTTTCTAAAAACATTAGAGTATGGTTGATCGGTCAAAATGATATTGAGTATTGTTTTAAGATAATACATTAGTGTATGCTTAGTCTTGTCTGCTAAGTTATAATAATATTTAAATAGACACTTTAGAGCATTATAAAATAATTATTTATAATATAATATTTAATGTTACATGTGTAAAGCCTAATATTTGAATAGTAAATCATGCATAAATCCTTTTTGTTAAATACAGCACACTAGTTATACTAAATTTAAACTTTGAAACGTAAAAGTACATTATTTAGTACATAAGCTACAATAACTCATTTTTATCATTTCATTCTTGCTCGATTCCGCTATTTTTATATTTTACCCTTTTTGTATGTAGTATCCCCAACACAGGCACAGCCTCTTATGGGGTACCTAAATTTCCCTTATTTTGTAAATCTATTGGCCTAATTATTAGTTTAAAAAAAGAAAGAAAAATCTAAATGGATGTAACCTACTTTTTATATTTTATTACTCTAAGTACATAAATTTGAAATAAAGTAAGTAGAAAACATTTTTTTATTTGTTTATTTACTGCTATTGTAAATACGTTATGTCATAGTATTATTTATTATTAAGCACTGGCAATAATATTTATTTGTAATATTCAGTTCGTTATTATGAGAAAATAAATGATTTATTATTATTATTTATTTTTAAAATGGGTTTTTCTTGCTTAAAAATCTTATTGTAAATAAAATATTTTTAGTTTATTGAAGTGAAAAGAATAAAAAAATAAAAATGTCATAGAAACATTCTGAATATGACCCTTACAAAATACCGGAATAAATGTATCAAGTAACTTCAATACATCGAAGAAAAATATATTTTCGCGCAAATAATTACATGCTTGTTATTTTTTAATTAATTAAAAAAAATGTTTATAGATTTTTCATAATTCGAATTTAGTTGTTTAAGATCACTTAAGGTACAACATGGTTTTCAAATTTGTTGTAATAAGAAAATAAGCACAATAACAAAAAATGACTAATTTACTCTAAGGTAAGAAAATGTAATACTTTTAATAATAAATATGATTTTGTACGCGAACACAGGATGTAGAGTTAGTAGGCTATACTAAATAATTCACTAAAATGGAACGTGTAGACTACTTAAATAGTTTTGAAAAGAAGAACGCAACAGTAAACAACATATGATGCCGCTCGTAGACCGCACCGTGCCCGTCAAAATTCAAACTAAACATATCGGTGACGGTGCGGGCACGGTGCGGCCACGACGGTCTGGTGTCGGTGCGGACATGTGTGGACTTGCAGGTTGAAAACTGCGCTGCAATTCTTTCACCGTATGACGGCCAGCATACGGCCGACTGACGTGTCGGGCGCGGTGCGGTTATGTGTGTCCCAACCTTCCAGATGAACTATCAGTGGCTTCCTTAGCATTGTTATCGGCGTCTATCCAGACAAGAGCTTTGTTTGGTCTTCTATACTGTTTGTAATGTAATGCATATGAATTTACAGTGAATTAATTGGTTCTATCTAATATTTCTGAAGTATTTCTTTATGTTGTATCTGAAACTATGGTATTGAGTGATGTACGACTTCTTATAGTACATAGCACCCTCTTAAGCAGCAATACATAAAATATTTATTATTAGTATTTGTAATTGTTTCATACATAGCTTTCAATAATTAAAGTAAATTCTGTGGAATATGTAAAGTTAAATAAAAATCATGAAATTGCTACTAAAAGCGCTAATACTATTTTATGTTAAAACCCCCCAAATTTCTAGTTATATATATTGAACGTTCAGTCTCATTCACAAAATTCACATTTTGCTTTACCACTTTACTGTGTCAACCACTTGATTAATCAAGGAATCTCAAGTGTGCCATCCAAGCACTTAGTTTTAATTCTTTTAGTAATAGCACTAAATGTCTTATCTTATGTAAGTAAAATGACTAAAAACGTTTTAATAAATATAAAACCATCCGTATATTAGCTGGTGGTGCAACAGAAGAATACTTTGTAAGAAGTTGCTAATAAAAAAAGTAGATAAAAATAATTCACCAAGAAAGAAATAATAAAAACCTTTGGAAGTAATAATAATATATAGAGTAAAAACTCAATAATAATACATTCTAAACAGAAAGCAGAACATCACGCTTGGGCAAACGAACGCCTCAACCTATGAATGATACTCTCATTTACACTATTTCTGATCCATACCACTAGACGTGTGGTTAAATATGTAAGACTCGTTAAAAGTGAAAGACATTAACACCTACGAGAAAAATGCAAGCTTGGTTCTGTGTAAAGTGCCATTCATTGAAAAAAAAATCGTTGTTGGAAACTTTTACGTCTTTAAAACAGAGCAGACAGCTAATTTTAAAGTAATAATCTCTATTTTTGACTGAGTTTCTTTATTGGGACAGCAACAAACCAAGTAGATGAAAAATTTTAATCAATTAGATCTTTGTTAGTTGTCAAAAAAGACAAGAAAAACACAAAAAACACAACACCTGTTCGTGTATATTACAGCTATTTATGTAGTGAATATTTCAAAACGATGGAAGAGTATAAATGTGTGGGTGTAAATATTTCTTCATCGTCGAATTTAATATAATATTTTGAAATTCTTATTTCAGACGCACTAAGTGAAAACTGAAATGTAGTTTGAGTTAAATATTCACAATATTACATATGTAAAAGATTCATATGATTGTACTTGTCATGCTTAAGAATTTATTTACTATACTATTTTATCGTTGCCATAATCGTTCTTAAAAAACAATATAAATTACTTCAATTACGCTCAGTAAAATTTCATGGTGTAAAGTGCAACACAATATATTTCCACGTATAAATCTACAAACATGCATCTCACGTGTGTTAGTGACTTTCTTGCTTTTATAGTATTAGATAAAAGAACTAGTGTTGATTGATTTGTATCGAAATTGTGAAATAAATTTACTATACATCTATACCTTTTAAATTTATAGGACTACAACAGGGCTATACCAATAACTTGTATCTAATAATTGGCTATATGCATATTATATAATATACTCAGCTTAATTTCGAAGTAAACATATATTGGTTTTATTTTCGTAGTTCAAATATAGTTTTATATATAAATTAACAGTATAATTTACTTACATATGTTTAAAACAAATCAATTTGTTGGTTGGAGATATTTTTAAAAAGTACTTCAAAGTAATTTTTAATGCAGAGATATGGTAAAATGGGGAAGGGACAAATTTTTGTCATATAATACTGATAACAGTGGAAAATTCTTATAAACACTTTAACCCACACTTCTAAATTAGGTTTTTATATTTTTATGCTATAGTTCTTATAGCATTTTACAGCTATTCCTATGACGATTACCTTTAATATACCATAAGGTTTTCCGTAAACGGTTTGAGATTAGATACATCTAAACTTTTATCAAATTTTATCAATGAGAACTAGGGCAATACAGAATGTACATTAATAGTTGTATTGCCCAGAAGTAATGTTATAAATGGTATAAATGAAGTGAAAATAATTTTTAAATTACATTTAATAAAACAGAAGCAGTCAGAGGGACTGAAGGCAGTTTTTAAGAATCGCTCTCGTTTGATGCTTTTTAATTGAGGTGGTGCCTTTGAGAACTGATTACGCTTCGAAGATTAAACTACGCAAACGTGGCTTTTGTTATTTATTATTGCCAAACACTTTATCAATTTAACAGATTAAATCATATTATAGGTACAAAAAACTTAATTATTAATTAAGGGGCAAACCTTGAACTTTAAAAAACTTGGCATTCAACATTTGAATTGAGTACTGGTACATTGAATTATTTAAGCTGAATTTTTGTACAAAAAACTATGGGGATTAAAGACTATACTAGGCACTGAGCTTTAAAAACACAGAATTTATTTTTTTCTATTAAAGAAGTACAATTTATGCAATTGAGTGTTTTTGCATGGATTCGCTTACACTATCCCAAACTGAAATTCCTAATATAGGCTAGTTGACTACAAATTATTATTTATGCCCGACCAATTACTGTACCATTATTCTGTTTCAAACTTCCATCATTGTGCCTGCAGAACTTTAGCTTTGTAGCAGAATGTTGTTAAAATTTAATTAATAAGTTCAGAAACATCTAGTTGTGACGTAAAATATTACAACTAACATCATCTATGTAATTTTGCTTAAGAACAGCACAAAACAAAAGTAGATTATAGCTGATAAGTTTTAATAATCCAAACTATTTAAGGACTTGTGCATGGAAGGATTAATGAAATGCATCATTCTAGTTATTACAATTATTATAATTGCTAATACAATTTAAAAAAGAGGATCTATATTTTATTATTCAAGATTTTATTTATAAACTTTATAAATTATATCACATCTGAACAATGTTATTTATTGATAAATTTAGGAAGTTTTATTTCCTAAGCTTTTATCAAATTGATCCTAAATAAGCAAGTCGCGGAGCAGATGGTGTTTAGGTTTCCGACAAAAGTGTCTAATTGAAGCAGTCGCCCTCAGTCTCCATACAATCAGAGTTTTTGTTTGGTTCCGTCATAATCAAGGACTCATTGTGTTCTTTCACGACCTTTTAATTAGGGTTTTACTATAAAACTAAGCAATTCAATGTAATTTTTAACCCATCTCTCCGTGTGTCTAAACCCAAATGATTTGGTAATCTGATTACTTCTGAATAGGATACTATTTGTTTTAAACTGAAAAAATTATATTACGAATATCCATTTATAATTTTGTATGCACTTTATTGTTGTAGGAATATTATTTCTTCATGTGGATTGTTGTTTTTAAATATATTCTTATATGAATTTCTGTTTATATAATTTTGCAGGAAAATTTATTATTCAGCAACTAAATTATAGGAAGTATGCAACAGTTAACTAAAAAAATAAACCAAGTGATTATTTATTGAGATGAAACATGCATGAGACACATTTATTAAGATTGACGTGTGTGAAACGTGACCAGCATAGCCCTTAAACTTCGTGAACAAAACTAAACTTTCATATTTACAAAACATTCTGAGCATTTAACATTCATGTTTTTGTATCTTCAAATACATGTTACCTAGCTATTAATATGTTCGCAATGAAGCTTTCATGTAAGGTACTTGCAATAGTAACCGTGGGCATTAACATTTTCAAAGCCTAGGAATAAAAGTCTGAATCATAAAACAAAATCACTAAAAAAATAAAGTTGAATAGGCTGTTGACAGAACTCCGTTTGAAAAGGAGCTCAATAGACTTAATGTACTTGATTGGAGAGGACGTAAGTGTGTTTAACGCTTCACTGTATCTTCTGCACTCGGTCATCAGTGGCAGACGAGGTAAAGACAAGGGACGTTACCCGGTGAGGCAGACATAACCGAATTTCCTGTCCAAAATGTTTGGCAATTATTTTTGAGCATAGTTAAAATGCAAAATAAGGGGTGACCTGGTATCACATACACTAAGGAACAGGTTTAAAGAGTTCCAGAGGGTAGTTAATACAAATTATTAGGTACTTGTAACAATAGATTATTTCACTAAATTTATTATTTTGAAGTTTATCTCAAGTTAGGTAAAGGGAATAGGTGTGGATCAAAACCTAAAAATAGAACCTGTGATTAATGACACAACATGCTTATACGATATGACATTTTAGCTAGAATATCGGCACTGCAAATGACAGCAATTAATCATGTTATCTAATGAATGTTATTGCATTGCCATTAAAGTTCTTGTTTTTCCTTTTTCTAATGTATTCATTAATTAATTTGGACACCATATGCTTCATTATTGCTATAATTCGTTTTTACTTTGTAGTATTTATGTAACAAGATAAGTTTTTCAGTGCCAGGTATTAACGCAGGAGATTTAATGTTGCTTAATAATAATAGTAGTAGTAATGTTTCTGGATTGTATGACATACACAATTAATATAATCCATAACTTAAGCCATTTAAAAGTCTATTGTATTACCATAAGCATCAATATAACTTTACTTTTAATAGGATTATAAAAACACATAATTTTAATTTTATTTATTTATAAACTCTTGTTTCACATAATTTACATACATTATACGTAACTATGGAACTAGTTTATTTAAATCAAGCAAATATAGATGTGCTCAATATTGCGCTAGAGGAGGTTCATTACTTTTTAAATCTGGAAGAAACCCAATCTTAGATTTAGTAACACGTAAACAAATAACTTTAATAATATAACAAATAATTATTGTTATTTGTGAAACATATGGCTTCTAAATCGATTTATTAAAAAAAACATTTATTATATTTCATGATTTAATGCTGTCATGTTGTGCACAAATATTACTGTAAAAACGTCATAACATGTAAGCCTGTATTTTTCCTTAGTAACTGGTTTGCATGCTATTTGTAAGTTGTTATTTACACCTGTTTTGGTTGTATGAGGTGTATAATGTGTAGTGTAATCGTATATCGTAATTGTATATCGTATAATGTGTTTGTTTAAAACAATAGCTCACAAATGTTTCTTCAGAATTCTCATTGATCAAGTTTCACCTATTCTTTAATTAAATACCAAACATAATGGTAGTACATGTAGTTAATATTAATATAAATGAAAAAGGTGCAAATCGTTAAGGCAAATCAAGGTGCAAATAATAAACAATTTTGTTGAAATGTCTTCATTCTAGTGTGATAAATCTAATAAATACATGGTTTAAGTGTATTTTTTACACATGTTGGAGCTAATAATGTATGAGTTAAATTAAATAATAAAAATAATTATAATAATTAAAACAAATCTTTAATAATAATAATATTTTAATTAAATAATTTAGAGTTAAACATGAGCGAAATACGTATACACTATTCAGTGTACTGTTTGACTTTACTGATTATTTATAATTAATTACAGATAACATAAAACTCTGTTTATTACGTCATATTTATTTTTTTTAATTAAAAATAATAAAGTTCTTGTTTTGTATTAATCTAATATAACCGCGTAAGCAGTATGAATGATAAGAACCATTAATGTTCATGTATTCGATATTAGTCATAGACTATTGATTTGCCAAAATGTAAATTTAATGGCCCAAATTTAAAGTTAGCTTTAAGAACTGTATACTAAAGTTTGTTAGCTCTAGTTGCACTTATAGTACATTAACAACACTTGTGGTTATACTCACAATACCTGCTGTTGTTCTGAGCCGTCATAATCAATTGCTTACAGTGTTCCGCAACACTGTCTTAATGAGATTTCATAACGGATTCAACTGATTGCTTGACTATTTTTCTACTTCATGCTGCAGTCTGTGATAATGCGGTATCAAAAAAGTAATTAATTTTAATTTTTAACTGAAAACCAAAAAAATACTCTATTGCGGTGAAATTCAGCCGGTCGAATTATTAACATTGTCCTGAATTTATTTATAAATATAGTTGAAATAAATTGACGAAAAAGTAATAAAAGTTTCCAGTGCCTCATTGCTACCAGGCACACTGTATACAGTAAGACAAAAAGCTCTTCAGCCAGGAAGAATATCAGATCCCAATGAGTATGAATGAATTATTAAGAGTATTTACGTAAAATTTAAAGTTTATAGCTACCACTGGACATTGTGCTTTGAGTGTGGCAACACTGATAGTGTCTATTTGTTTCTGACCTATCAAAACTACAGATTACATAATTATATTTTAGACTTTTTATTTCATTGTTTATTTTTAACTGTTACTATAACATCAGTAGCTTATATATAAATAGTATACTGTTGATGTCCAAACTTCATTAAAAAACCTGAATTTCTCCTAGCAACAATAATACGGAACTAGTTTAAAGTAATCAATAAGCCCAATAATTTATACGCTTATTTTCCATGTTTCCAATGTGAGTGACATATTTATGGAAGGAAGCTACAGGAAATAAAATGCAGTTTGAAGCCGCCGCGTTCTCTTTACTTCACACTTTCAATAAAACAATCGTCTTTTTGTGAGAGAGGTAGTATTACTTATTTAACTCGTATATCTTTCCTGGTTATATTATCTTGTTGGTCTACGGCAAATTCATATTGCTGCTACGGGGAAACCTAGATATGATTATTCTACCATCATAGGATTAATGTCAAATAAAGTAAAACATTCTTCCTTCTCTACGTACTCTACCTTACCAAATAAATAATATGGAAAAAATTAAAGCTTTTATCAATAACATGGTATCCGTCATTTTGAACCTCGTGAAACAACGAGAATACTTCTTCAGATGTATTATAAGGCTACCATATTTTTTAGTCCAGGTGACTGAATTCGAAATAATGTAAAGTATTCATGTCAGTTTCTTCGTCAGCGGCCTTTTTTAAATCTCTTTAGAAAACATGACTCCTGATTCCAGAACTAAAATTTCTGACATGAAGTTTGATATGAGCTAAACTCAAAATTCTCATTGAATCAACACTTCAAACCATAGCTAAGTTATGTGTAGGAAACTCGTTTCTTTCACCGTGCTTAGAGATAATTTTTCAAACGTCGTAGTGCACACAATGTGCATCTGATGAGACCGAGAGAATCTCTTCTCAAAGATTACATTTTATTATTTGGTCTAGGTGCCTTTGATCTATAAACGATGTAAAGGATTCAAGTGCTTTGTCGATGATTATTGTAGATGATCTCTTCAGGCGAACATGACTATATATTCTAGGACTCAAGTCTGTTACAACTTTAGATTCCAGAAGCTGCACCACGAGAAAGGTGAACCTGGACCTAAACTCAACAATCAAATATAATGTATATGACATCTTTTGTTTAACGAACAGACCGATCATTGGTTATATAATTAATGAAACCCAATACAAAGTTTGGCTTTATAAACTGTGACATGCACTTTTTTGGTTTTAGTTGGACTTTTAACAAAAAAAGTCAATAGTAGTAATGCCAACCACTATAAACAAGTGATGATTGCGTTTAATAACCACTGTCTTAATAAAATTTCATTATGGATCTATCTATTTACTGCATACTGAATTTTTTGTTAGGGTCAGATCTAACTAATATATAAAACAAACATAACTAAAATGTAATTCATACATAATTATATGTAATGAAAGCCACTAACTTTCTCTAATTTTAAAATCAGAGCTCAAGGTTTCCTGTAGTCATAGACTATCAATGAGATTTTACATGTATGATTAATCACGGGAATCCGTGAATACAGACCGGCGGCGTTCTATTTGCACTGCTTACTGCTCGCGTACATTAATGTTTTCAAGTACTTGTTTTTGTCATTTGGTAATGTGCTGTTACGGTTCAGATTTTCACTCTGTACGTTTTTGGCTTAGAGCACGGCATGGCGTAAATCACTGAAAAGTGGTAATACTGTATTTAACTTTATAATAATATAATTTGTTTGATATTATAACATAATTTTTTAACGAAATGTGCCAATAAATGCGTGTTCTTATTATTTAGAAACATAAATTCATAGAATAACGTATCATTGAGTTATATTTTCCCATTTTTTAATTATTGTATTTTATTTTGAGTAAGTATAATTACTCTACAATAATTGTTTATCAGACATTAATTACTGGATTTAATTATTATTTTCTTTTTTTTAAATGTTATCAAACTATTATTTACCCTAAAACAAAGAATTATTAGAGCAAATATTTTAACGCAAACAATGTGCCATATGATAAAAACTGTGACTTCATTTGTGACCTAGTATTGTATCATATACCACAGATACACATGTTTCAAACTTACCAGTAATTTACAGTAGAGAAAGGTGGAGTAGGTGTAAGGAATCGGGATCAGCAGTAAATGGGAGGATTAAATAACCTCTTACCTTTCTCCAGTTTTTCTACTTTATTAGTAGTGGAAGTAGTGGTTTACGATGCCGACGTTTCCGAGAAATGATAACGTACCTTTGGGCTACTTATTAGTTATCTGATTCAGGAGGAGTTCAATGTATGAGGTTATTGAGTAAACCAATAAAAATAATGCTTCAATATTTTCTGTAAATTATTAAACGCAGAGTTTTGTTTATTAATAATATAGGATTGTTATAATAATTTATCTCAATAATTAAACTCATATATTGACCATCTGTATTTTAACTAATTATATGTACAATTTAAACTCTGCTGTAACTTAAGTGAAGGTTGAGAGTAAATCACCATTTAAACTAGTTGTCTGATGATAACATCAACATAGTTTCAATATCGATTACACTTGAAACCATTTTAGAGTTACCCCAGAACTGTTAATGGTGTTAATCTGTACTGGCGGCTCTATTTTAACAGCCTCACAAACGTTTCTTATAATGTATCACATTTCATAACTGTTAGTACAAATATAAACTATTATATGTCAATGTATTCACAGCTATATGGAAAGCATTATAATAACAATATCTTATTGTTTCCATATAAACATATTTTTTTTACAAAATGTAAGAAAAATGTTTTTTTGACATTATTTTTGTAAATACTCCATTGTGTAACATCTTAAAAATAAGCTTTACATCAAAACTGTAAATGTATAGCTTATTAAAAATTTTGTCCAGATTCCAAAAATATATAATTAATTATTGTAACTTTTATCTCAAAACGTATGTGTTACAGGGCTTTGTATGAAAGAGCACGCGTATTTACTTATTTTCAAAAATGCGTGGTTTCTAAATAAATATTATTGTTTGTGGGTACACATAATCTCATGACAGCATATAAGTATGACAGATAAAAAAAATAAAATAAATTAATAAATTTTAATCTTACCTTATTTACAGATTTATAATATATACAAAGTTTCATTTTTCACCCATACTGAGCAACTAAAACTATAACCTAAGTAAGCTAAAAAACGATAATAACAACACTTAAAAATTATATAATACAATTTCCACAAATAATATTGGATTCGTAACCTCAAACACAAAACCCGGCACTTGTTTACAGTTTCACAACAATGTGGTTGACCCGTACTACGTTCACGTCAGCTGTCCATAGAGAACGATGTTTTACGGTAAACAAAGAAGACAATACTCGAAGTAAGAACAGTAAATCGGTACTATAGTAAGTTAATGATCTTCCAGAATATATCAAATAAAAATCATTTATATTACCTTAATTGCCTAAAATTTCAATAACTGTACACGTCTGCTTTGGCGACGAATACTCGTCCTTGCCAAATCGGACGGGCCTTTGGCGACGAAAATTCGTTTCATACTAGCTGGAGGGTTAAACCTTGAAGCTTAGCAACAAGTAATATGTAACGTTGAATGCTGCAAGGCAACGTTCGTCTGAAGAGTTTTAAACTGTGGTTTTTCATGTGCTTTGGATAATTTATAAAGATTCGGAAATTTTTAATTAATCTGATGAATGCTCATAACCTTAAAAATATTTTAAAAAACATTTCTATCATTAATAAGTTTATAATATAACTTAATTTGCTATTAATGAAATTTGGACTTATGCTAAAAGAGAAAATCAAGCAGTGGTAAAGGTTGTTACTGCTTGATCGATAATGTGTTGTAATTTTAAATCTTTTTGTTTTGATATTTTAATGACAAGGCAATGACAGTTAACACAATATGACATATATACTTTTTCCATTTGTTGCAGAGGATCGGCTTATCTTGGTGGCAGTTGCATTATAAATTGGGAAATAGTAAATAGTATTGGCAGAATTTACTAAGTGATTTATGAATGTGTTCTCCATTTTATCATGCATATATAGAGTTTTAATCAAGAGTATGTAAAAATGTTTTGGTACGTAAAGACAAATAGTTACTATGAACACCATGATATTCTCAGGCCATTATTATGTAAGATTAAGGCGTGTATCTTTACATTATTTCACATGAGTGTGGTTACTATTCGTCTCGATTAGGTAGGGTTGTATGTTAAGCGTTGGTAAGGTTAAAGTAGGATTGTTCGGTTTTGTCCTGCAACAAGTAGGATACCTCGTTGCTTGTTTAAATACTATCCATATTTTACATTTATTTGTAAATGTTTTTAATGATCCAGACTAAAAAACTCCCAATTACACTGAATAATTATATATATTTTTATTAAAGTTTTAATTACATAATAACGAAAATTTACCATACTATTATGTATAGTAAAAAGTGTGTTATTTTTCCTATATAAAGTAGGACCTAGTAAAAGTCTGTTTTATTTTATTTATCATTACATAAACTCCTGTCCTGAATACATTTCTTCTCCTAGAATAAACCTATACAACGGAATGTGTTTCAACTATTTAGATCTGCTGCCACAGATTTATGTCCGGTGCCGCAACATTGCCTGTCAACTTAATAGCGTATGTGCAGTATCGCCTTTGATAGCCCTTCAAGCTTTATTGGGACAAATTTGCTGCCCTTCAAACTTTTCACCCCAAAATGAATACGTTACTTTCTTCGACCTAGATGACTCTAAGTCACTCGAAACATCCTAAAAACAGTCATCTCACAGATGAACAGATGGACAACGAAATAACTTTAAAAGGTCTCTAATTCATTAAAAATATTTCCGAGTTCATGAATTATATCAGAGTGGAATCAGAAAGCAATATCAAAGGTAGTAAATGTAATTTTTATTATAGAAAATCGTCGAGGAGCCATCGCACTGATAAGTACGAGTATTACGATATTAATTAGTTCTAAAAATACAGATACAATTGCTAAACTGGACCGAGGAAATATTACTATATTGATAAGCAAAAACATGTACTTTACCATGTTGCGATATACCATCTTTACATATAGATGACAACTGCCCTAATGTATGTAATGAAATGTTTAATGATGTATATTTTAGTTTTAAATTTTTTAATATCTATATCCACATAATTTAGAAAACTGTACTTTTTTACAGGATGACTCCTCTTAAACTTCTAAAAGATAGAAATTTCTTAACAAATTTACAGTACATGAGCTATACATGGTTGTTTCCGGTTTAGTACGTTAAATAATAATCTTTAGAAAAAACGTGCAATACTTTGTCTTACTGTTAAATTACTAAGAGGATTTAAAATATATAAAAGCACTTTAGATCCAATTTAGTTATGAAATCCAAGAATTAAAAAGCAAAGTAAAGTTTGTTAAAACAAATTATAGAAAACTAAATCAAAGTAACTTGATTTTGATATTTAATTAATGTGATGCTATTTCAATTAAATACGAGTATTATACAGAAATTAAATTATGTGAATGGTACTTGTTAATACAATTATCAGTGTTCCCAATCACAGAACCGCAATACTCGAAGATTTACACTAGTAATTCCATTATAATGATCAGTGTCTGATTGCGTATTAATATTGCAAATGATTATGTAATTGCACATTATAAATAATTGGGTATTATACTAAACATAATTTTACAAGGAGTAGAGAATTTTAAATCAATAATAGATCATTGTGATAATTGTGGGTTAACGGTTCCACATAAGAAAATACATAAACACCAAACTTATAGAATAGAAAGCTCAATATTGCAGCTTATTGAAATCCTGGGAGCAATTAACTGGGTTTACTTCGCTAAGGTAAAAAGGAAATATCTTCTACATACATGGAAAACTAACAAGACAAGTCTATTTTTGTTCAATTGTGCTCCGAACTGTGCTATTCTATATATTGCTAACGTATGAATAAAATTAAATATAGTTAATGCAATGTTACCTATACCCGAAAAATACCTCTTATAATTTGTAAAAACGTATTTGAAAATATCGATAAAACTTTATGTCACTCTATATGCATTGCAGATTATAAAATGAGATTTCAAAAAGCTGCAAAATTAGAATATTAATTATTATATACAATATTGGTTGGTAATGGAACAATATAAAGCGTGAAGCAGTGGCATCGTTTATTAAACAATGTAAATAGTTATTTATTGTAATAAAATTAAATAGGACATGAGTTTTAGTTAGAATATACAATATTTTTTGTGGTAAAATGTGAGTATGTATATTCTTCCTTGCAGTCGTGCCTCCAAGTTGTTACTAAAATACCCTTATTCCTTGTGTCTTTTAGTTAATATTGATTACGTTCCAATACGATTTCTTAAATTAAACTCTATATGCTTAATTTTATAACAAATTTATGAATTAACTTGGTTTATTATCAAGGGTGAACAGCGGCCTTCTATTGAAGTGAAGCCTATTGACGGAACAAAGCTCCAACTTTGTCAAGTTTCTAACAGTGCGCAAACTATGCAGAAAATGTTACGCTGTAGCTTGCTTTGTACTGCAAACTTTTTATCCTCCCAAAAATTTTTATCATGTTTTAACTTCTGAGGACGAAGAGCTAACTGAACTGTTGTGCAATTCAACACAGCACGATTTTAAGAATGTGTTAAAAAGAGATGTGCTATGGAATGAAATAGGAGAAATGTTAAATAAAACTGGTAAGAGAAATACAAACTTCAATAATTTAAATATAAAACAGTCCTAGGATATTAAAAATATCATATCATAAATAAATATATAATTTTTCCAGTACCAATATTATTGGAATTATTACTTAGTTTTCATTTGAAGAATTAAATAAAACTGTGTATACTGTGTTTTATTGCAGTATATGTTTTAATTGAAATAAAATACATGAACTGCTAGTAATTGTATTTTGTGCACATGCTTAAGTTCAATCTTCTTTCTAAATGTGCTGCAAACCAATGCTTGTTGTTTACAAAACTGTTTCATAACATGCTTGCCAAGGTGAAATGTTTCGACGCCTAATACAACATGAGGAAGTAAAATGTTGTTGTTAAGCAAATAGTGTGGTAGAGGAAACGCATCACTCCATTCTGAATAAATTTTTCCATTTCAGATTTTTTTTAAACAAGCATCTCCTTCTTTTTCATAAGATCCTACGTCTACACCGATATCAATAGCGTCTTCAGCACAACTACAGCCAGAACCACGGTTTAAATATAATGTTTGTAATTATAGTACAAACTGCCTGAGTTTTCTGGTGACATCATCCTCACTTGTTTGCCATCCAACGCTCCCACATGATTCCGGAATTCATGGGAAATTTTCACCCAGTCAAATTCATGTGGGATTAAATGTATATAGGCATCAATGATTTTAAAAATTTTTCAGTTGCCAAAAATCTAAAAAATAATAAAATAGTAATGATACTAGGCAAATTTTACGTCAAAATAAACACGAATATCTGTCTATCGGTATATACGTGTCCGTATCCCTATCTACAGCAAAAACAACCTGACCGACATTGATGAAATTTTGTCACTTTATGTACATTGGCCACAAATGCACAAGGAGTGATTTTGAAATATGTGCAATAAATGGTACCTAATAAAGTAGTACGTGAGAAAGTTTGTTCCAGCTATTTGGTAGTTTAATTATCAACCATTTTTAATTATAAATACAAAATATTATATTTCATTAATTAACAGCAAAAAACATTTACTATGTAGTCAAACGTTAAAATATAAAATTTTTAGTAAAAAAGCTAATTATTTCTTCTCAAAATTAGTAGCCTCTTGACTCGATGTATTCTTCAACGAAACTCACTAATATATAAAATTGGTTGCGTGTGAACCTTAAGTATGCCTCAAATTTTATTTCGTCGACTAACACGTGTTTTGTTATTAACAGTTTAAAAACACCTTCCATCTCACAAGCAGTAAATATATTATTAGCGTTTTGACTCAATCAAAATTTATGTTCGATGATATATTCGGTCTCTTATTCTACATCTTCGATGAGTGAACTCAAAAATACAGCACATACTTTCCTCCTCTTACACTCGTTTAGCGCAGGCATTGTAACATACACCACCAAGGAAAACGAAGCTAGCTACTACATTGACACGCGGTAATCTGCCTCACAATTGAATATCGCATTTAAAGAAATCGCTCCTATCGATAAACGCAAGGGCCAGAAAATGTTGCTTGACATTTGAATCCAGCAGCCGATATTTGGCAGCGATATTTGCAAACTAGGAAATCATATCTTAATAAAACTTGTGAATTACAACTCCTACCAATTGAGAAACATTATGCAGGATGGACTATGACATAACAAATGTAGTATCGCGTTTGTGTGATAATCAGAAAATATATTTATTTATTTTTGTGTAATATCGATAGTAAATTTATCTATTTAGCTCTTTATTTATGATATTAAAGTTTGTTTACTTAATTCTGAGATGGTAAAATTGTTAATATCATTATTTGCCATTCCTGTTGCTAATGAAAAGAAACTAATTAAAACAAACAATACATTATACTAAAGTAATTGGAATGGAGACAAAACAACTTGTATATTACAGAAGAAATAAACAGCTATTCACATTAATCAGCTTATTGACTTTAAATCAGCTGTTCTGAGTAAAACAGTTTAGAAAACTATACTTCCTGTTGTGTAGTGTGTAAAAAATGGTATTATGTTTAATAGTACTAATCAGTTGTTTTCATCCAATTTTAATGAAACAACTACTGTTAGGTTTAGAATAAAGTTTACAACATTTTAATAATCTTGTAAAATTTTCATGCAGGGTATCGATTTTGCGGATTTTAATATCAAAATTTATGATTGGCTGCCATTTTGAAACGGGTGAAGATAATTTGTTCATATTTTTTTATCAAATGGGCATAAACAAGGCCAACACAACTGCAAATTTTCATAACTTTATCTTTACTGGTATAAAAGATACAACTCTTTTGGTAAAAATCACATACAGACAGATAGACGGAAAACTAAAGGTTTTAGGACATACCTCCATATGAAGTTTTTTGCTCATTTTCACGTCTAGAATCACAAAATACCTAAATATTTGAACACCTTTAGGAAACACCCTGTATAAAGTGACATTTGGAAAATTTATTATATATCTTATGCAATTTTTAAGACAAGTTTTAAGAAAGTTCAAGTCTCTCTACATGTTTTTTCTTAGACCATCAAGGGTAGTTTTTGTCATAAAGTCCTCCTTATTTTGTTTAAAAGTTCGAATCCAAGAAAAAGTATTAAAACCTTTAATACAAGTAATTGACATGATGTCACTTATAATATTTTATATCACAGCTATGACATTATTCATGCGTTTTACTCGAGATTTCGTCAGCTAGAGTGCTTTGAGAAATTACTACAGTGAATCTGTAATTGCTTAGTTTCAAATAGAAAAATAATTTTTATTAAATTTTGTATACGAGTTAACTATAAAATTGATTTGAACAGCTATATACAGTAACCCAGGGTGTAGCAGCTGATTGTTTCAAAGTTTCAAAGACCAAAGTGGTCTCAGGGGTGTAATTTGTATAATCATTCATGTAAATCTCTCTATCTTGCTAAATGTATACAGATAAAGTTTACTTACATTACGTTACTAATACGAATGAAAATATACTATATAATAATAAAAATTAAATATTTCTGGTCTTTTTCAGTTTTAATACATTAAACGACATAATAATAAAACAAAATGAATCTTAACTCTGAGGGAATTGTTTCAACAGAGTCATCATATCCTAAATATTTGGATATAAAATATTATACATTGAAAAGGATTATATTTTATTTTTATGGTTCATGGATCGTTTTGCTTAGCATGCCGTTTTATACACATGAATACATCAGTCAATACAAAAGAGATACTTTAAATTTTAGGAAAAAAACTTAACCTAATTAATTGTAATCATCTCGATTTAGAGCTTTAATTTTATACCTACATATTGTATTGACATTAATAAAACTAAGAAAAACTGTGCTTTAGTGGAAGAGCTAATGTCAAAGTAACGAAGCAATGAAATCAGTGCTGACTGATCTTGTACAATTCGGTCTAGTTGACAATTTTATATGGAGCTTAACAAGTGAAAATAGTTACATTTTATTTTACAATTACTTGCCTAGTGCAGGAGAAATAAAAGATAGTCGTTTATTGTTATAGCAATCTTATACGACATAACAAGTAAATAGATTTTTCCCTTCTCTATTATGTAAATGTCACCGCTTAAGCACATAATCAAATGCGTGGCATGAGAAAAAACGAGCAATTTCTGTTAATAAAATACTTAAATTATTAATAATGTACCAAAGAATAAAAGGACTAGTTACCATAAATTGTTACTTCCGGAAAGATCAAATAGTATTACATTCAACTATACGTTATTTCTCATAATTTATAACTTTTCTTGTAAGTGCAAAGGATTGAATATACTTGTTTTATACACAAGTTATTTTATTACATAAAAGCTACTAATATTTTTAATGTAAGTGAGATATATAAGAGAAATACATAAATTCACAATATGAAGTATATACTTTGGATGAAATAATGAATATAAACATTCGTTTGATGTTTTATTTATAAGGACTATATTGATGTTCAACTTTAATCGCTCTACCTACTTCAGAATATCCATTATAATGCCATACTTTGAAATACTTGTTTCAAACAGACAATAGTAACTGAAATGTTCTACTGCACTTCAGTAAATTGTTCAGTCCATTACGTGAGAGAAACGGTAAGTGCATTTTCTGTGTAGATAGAATAAATACATATAGAGAAACTAACCCATTATTATAAATACTTAAAAGACAATGTAACCAAATACTTATAATACTATTTTGTATTAAACTTTTTACTTTAGAAAATAAAACGCGCCACGAGTTACTTAAGTGTTAACTTAACAAACGAGGCTAAGTTGATGTGTGACAACTCCAGCACAAAATACGTATTTTTATGGTTTTTAAATTTTGTAAAATTGGATTTTAATAGTAACCATGCTTGAAACGTTTTACGACAAAATTATCCTTTATTACAGTACTTGTGTTATTACTAATATTTTCAATAAAATGTTTTTTAAAATTATTAAAAAAATACTTTTATCAATATATTTACTGTATAATTATTAAAATAAGTAATATTTATTCATAATAATACATATTTGTATAGTAATAAAGCATTTAGGAACAATGTTAAGTAGTACGCGATATGCAGGATATATACTTGAATGATTACACACTAAAGAAGTCAGCAAGCTTAGAGCCAGCTAATCCAGATGAACCACCACCGGCTTCCTCAGCATTCTTATCGGCATCTCTCAGACAGGGGTTTGTTTCGTCTTCTGTACGGTTTGTAATGCAATACATATGAATTTACAGCGATTAAATTAGCTCTAGAAAATACTTTTTTGAAAATTTTTATATCAGCTCTGGAACTATGATATTAGGCCTAAGTGATGTATGAATTTACAGCGTATAATGTCTTGGAAACACGGAAATTCGTTTTAAACAACATACAGACTTTTATTTTAAAATTAAATTCATATTCCTACGTAACTTTTAGTAATTAAAGTTATTCCTGTCGAATATATAAAGTGAAAGAAATCATGAAAGTGTTCCCAGATATCGCTAATATTATTTAGTATTAAAAATGCATTGTTTGTATTTATATTTATATATACTCGTTGTAAAAAATCTCATTCACTAAAATCATACAACAACGTCATTTAACTCCAATTCATCCTAAATATCTATAACATGGGTTATAGATAGTTAGAGCAATCCAGGAATCTTAAATATGTTAACCATGCATTTACTTTTGATTGTTTTAGGAACAAAACGTAATGTTTCATCTTATGCTATTAAAATACATAACAAAAATGTTATAATTTGTAATTTACAATATATAAGTTGATATAAATATACAATTTCCTAGAGAATTAACCTATAAAATAATGTTACTTTTTTAAATTAAATATTTAGAAAGCAAAAATAAAGGTGAAAAAACAGTGATAACACATTTAGTAGCATGCAACAACTAACACACTGGACAGAATTGCAGTTTGTTTTTCAGCAGTTAAGCTAACGAGCGTCTCATCCTATTTATTCATCTGTTATATGTCAGCAAAAGAGTAATAAATAGCCCTGATTTTAAACTTTTCATTTCATACACAACATCTATTATCTATCACACCGTTTAACATATGAAAAACGTTTAAAACAAATGGAACCGACTAACGCACTTGTTCTAGAAGTTGTTGCAAGTGTTCTAGAATTATGTTGTTCCTTAGAGTCTTATATGAACCACATTACATGAGTTTATATTTGTATTTTCTTAAGAGTTTATAGATACTAAATGAATTAAGAGAAAACAAGAATACTCTCATCAGAAATATTACTGGTTATTATAATTAATGAGCTATAATATATTGGACAGAATACAATTTAATTATATTAAAAGCCTTATGCATTTAACTCAAAAGAAACTGTAATATTTACGATCTAATTTCAAGATTGGTTTTGTGGTAAGATTTATTTACCACACCTCTTGGCGGCACGAGTCTTTATCAACGAATATTGGTTGGCATTCTTTATCATCGAGAAGTAGCGGTAAAATCCTTAGCTGGAATTTTATTACCTGCTTTTTTATCATAGTAGCCTATAGATGACGGATATAATTTTTTAAATATTTAAAAATAAAATATATAAAACAAGTAATGAAGACAAATTAATGAAAGAAATATTCAATAAATAATTATATTACAATGAACATGTATTTAAGCTTTTAAAATGGCATATCATACCTCGACAAATACGAAAATGCGTAAGCAAAAATATATAATAAATATAACGCTAAATATATTGTATAGTACTTTTAACACCACGTTATTTATTGGTATGTTAGTCATTTTATTATAATTATATAATAAAATATTAATACCGATTGCAATAAAGCATTATTCAATTCAAGATAGTGTAGAAGTAAAGGGAGAAGAAAGGATAAATTGTTATAAATACAATAATGCTAACGCTAAATTTGGAGAATTCCTCTTAACATACAAATACAGTATTTTTAATGAGGGGTTTTATTTATCAAATGCCATGGTAATTTCAGTATTTTGCAGCTATTCCGTAGACTTTTATCTCTAATATAAGAAAGTAAATAGTTTGACATATGATACATTTAGCCTATTTTTGATTTTCAACAATATGAAACTACACATAAGTACAAACGGGACAATAATAATCGATTTATTCAGCTAAAGACATTTATGAAAAAAAAATAGGTGTGAATAATTTCTAAACTAATTTCTACAGAACAGAAGCAGATGGAGCGGTTAGAGGCGGTTTTAACAATCACTCTCGTTTACCGCTTTTTAATTGAGGAGGTGCCTTTCAGCATCGCGTGTTTGTATTACGCTTCGGTGTAACTACTTAAACGTGGTTTCATTGGACCTTACAGAATATAAAATATTTATATATTTATTTATAGTGTATACAATTTTATCAATGCCACAGGTTACAACAGAATGTAAACATTATCATATTAAACAGAACATCAATAAGTATTTGATATATTTTAAACTCATTATTTTGACAGACTAAAAATGCTTATATGAAATAAAATATTTACTGTAAAAGAAAATATTTTAAATAGCTATGATCAGCAAGAAACTCATAGTGCAATATAAATATGGTATCCCTGATAACAAAGTTAAACTCAACAAAATTGTAATAATTAATTTATATGATTAAATGAGTTAACATATAAATTTCTCTTAACAAACTAGAAAAAAATATGTAAGTAATAAAAGCTCATAAGAAACATATTAGTGTTGCTTTAATGTTTAATAACCTGCTTAAGACTAAATTTTCACCAGGTATAACGATTGCCTAATCTTTTGACTTAGATTTTAATTTTCTAGAAAAACTAGACCTTCAAGAGATTACAATAACTTATTGATGTGAATATTTTGTTAATTTTTAATTTAGAATTTTGAAATGTAGATGGAGTTTAAAGGTTGCAATCACTCTCTAAATCTAGTCCTGAGATGTAAATATAGAAACAGTGCAAAGCGTGTTTATTGCATTTTTTTGAAATAGATTATAAATTTTAGTATGATTATACCATGATATGAATGAAGTAAAATTAATTTTATCCATCTAATTTAATACTAGGGATATGAAGTCTAGCATTATAAGGAAAATAAAGTGTATTAAACATTAATGTACAGTATTAGGTTAGAGTTGTACTATACAGGGCATTTGACGGTATTTTATGTACTAGAAATCGAAGTTGATCATAAACCTGTTTATTATGATAAGTTTACAATAATTAATTTAAAAAAATGTTTATTACAATCAGGAATCGAGCTCGCATGATGATCGAAAGAAAGAGCACCATTTTAATTAAAAGAAAAAGATTGAAAGTAATTACCTTAACAGTCTGAGTATGGTTAACTAGTATTAGTGTATACATAAAGACATATTTGGTTTCAGACAAGAAATATCATTTCATATTTTTAAGCCTTTATTTTTAGCCGAGCTATAATCATTCCTTAAGATATATCGAAAGAAGTGGAAGAAGAAAAGTGGTTTAAAATATTCAAAAACTTTTTAATTTGTTAATGTTAGTTCCACCTAGAACATTCTTCTAGGCATAAAAATACATTTTTTTAAATCAAGTAAAAAATACTTATTAATTTGATTGACGATCTAAAAATCACTCAATAAATATCATAAATTAAAAACGTGTGATATTTTTGGAAATCACTTAAAAGTTACTTTGTGCACAAAAGCGAATATAATGTTTATAAAAAAGATTTAATTAAAGCTTCCGAAGGTCAAACTTCCGTTGTACGTTTTTTTGAGAATATATTTTTTACGTACTTCTAACTCTTACATTAAACAGGTATGTAACTTAAAAATGCTTAACAAAATGATTTTCATTCCGCAATTAAAGATTTTATGAATTCTATATAAAAACATTTCATTATTGAGTATTATAATAATTTTTAAAGTGACAACAATAATTATACCTAATAAATTCACAAATACAAATACCAACACTGTAAAATAATAAAATACAAGCTCTATTGCAGATAGAGGGCTGACGTCGCCAACAAAAAGCGATTAGAATTGGTGGGAAATCTCATTAAAGAAGGGACGAGACTCTATGAGTTCTTGATTCTGACGACACAAAAAATACTGTGATTGGCCGTACTGACAGACAGCTGCCTTAACTATAGCACTGCACAACTGTGAGATTATGAATGTTAATGATAATCTTCATTGAAAGGGGCCTATATAATAGTATTTAACAAATAATATGATGTATAATAGCCTAATATTCCACTAATTCCTCGTTTTATAGAACGATGTTTTAATCTTTACTTTTAATATACCTGTATAGTACAAATTAATGTAGTTTTCATGAACAAGTGAAATTTTCGTGTATCATTAAGTAATAAATATTATTCCGAAGATAAGCAATGATTTATTATTAACATGCAATTCCTGCATTTAGTCTGTTAAGTTGTATTAAGATACATCTTTATGCAATTAATGATTAAAATGTTTAGTATAATGTTATAGTTACAAATGTAACTTGTATAATCTACTCTATAAGGAAGTGTGATTAGTGAACATAACTTAAACAGAAAATTAAGGTCAAATCATTTGCTTTACAATCATTAACTTCCAAATATTTTCATAGGATAATTACAAGGTAGGCGTACGCTCAGCTACGTGTAGTTAATACTATGGTTTCGAGGTCATGAGCGAACAGGTTGTGTTTTTCAGCTGCATTCTGTTGGAAAGCTGTTTAATCATTCCTATATGCGGTATAATAAAATTAGCGATAATTATTTGCATTATAAATAATTATATTTTGTTACATTAGCATACCCGTGTAAAAGTTTTTATTCCATTACATAACTACATATTATTTTGTAGAACCAACTTTGGATTTATGGAGATTATAATCATAAGTAATTTTAACATTTTATTATTTTGTCTAAAAAGTTGTTATTTAGTTAATTAATGATTCCTCAATGATTATGGAGATGTTTTATGAAATTTTGAGATAATACTTTGGAGCAATTACAACTTTATATCGAGATTTGTTTCGGTACATAGGCCATTAGTGTTTCAACATATTTAAAAAATAAACCGAGCGCTATATGTGTTTTTTTTATGAACTGTTAAATATTAGATATTACTTTTATAATAAGTAAATGAGTTAAATACGATAGTAACACAATAACTCCAGTCCATTATGAGGTAGATACAGATTAATACATTTTCTTACTTTAAGTATGATTTCATGCTCTAAGTTGTCACCGACTCGCTTAAAATCGCACTACATCTGCACCACTAACGATGCAACATAGCTGTCATTATTAAACACCGGTAGAATCACGGAGGCGGACACCAAGACCTAGTCCTAAGGCGACGGGAAAATATCTAAGAATAAACCCAC
Source organism: Homalodisca vitripennis (assembly GCF_021130785.1). NCBI lineage: Eukaryota > Metazoa > Arthropoda > Insecta > Hemiptera > Cicadellidae > Homalodisca > Homalodisca vitripennis. The sequence continues at coordinate 122,757 of NW_025776497.1, forward strand.
TAGCCAGCAACCTGAAGATCAAGGTGGCAAAAGGGAGAAATAGAAACGTCGGAAAAAGTCCCCCAGGAAGCGTCTGGACGCCATTTTATTTAGGTCGTTGGAGGGTAAATATGCTAGGGGAAATCACTAAATCTTCTCGTCGATCACGGGGAATCCACTGAGAGTAAGTCCTGTTTCATAGCCGATTTCATAGCAGGGTCTAGTCGCTGTGAGATATATAAACAAGCGCTCCTGAAGCTCAGGTCCCAGAAAAATGATAAGAGTTCTTCAATTGAACATGCAGAGGGACATAATAGCAAACTATATTCTGTTCCTGTTTTTTTCTGAGTGAGGGTTTTGACATCTTGCTTCTCAGTGAGCAACATCGAAACTGTAGCTCCACGCAGTATTTCTCTGATCCTTCTTGGTACTTTGGCAAAACGGATTCTTTACATCGGAAATGTACCTGTCCTGGTAACCAGCTCGGGTAACGGTTTCAATTTGGGTGAGGAGCGGGAGTTTTATTTTCTTCTCCTGCTACCTCACGCCAATTCAAACCATCTTGTACTTTGGTCAGATGATCGATTCCCTTAAGGATAAGATTCCCTTCAGTATCATCACCAATGGGGTCATTGCGGGCGTCGACTTTAATGCCAGGTCGGTGGAATGGGGTTCCTCTGAGACTCTCTCGAAGCCGCTAGATCATGAAAATAGCTGTAAGGTCGGGACTCCATATCCTCAACAAGGGTGGATCCGTTCTTCATCTGCGTTCATGTACGGAGCTTATTGAGAAGACTAGCTTATCGCCACCGTCTGATCTCTCCGTAACAGTAAAGCGCCCTGTCCTGACAGCATACCCTTTAAGGTCCTTAATTTTGTCGCGGAGGTAAATTCATCACTTGTCCTCGACTTGTTTAATGCGTGTTTAGCAGATGTTTTCTTTTACTTTGCATGGAAGTAGCCCGCCTCGTGTAGATCCCCAAAGCTAATGCTGCAAAGGAACTCCTTCTTCTTCTCGTTCTTTGTGAACGCTCGACACGGCGGGAAAGGTGATGGAGAAGCTTATCCGTGTTATAGTGACCGAGGCGATCGAGTGACTTTGTCACTGCAGCAGCACGGTTTTCCGATCCGAAAACTTTAGAGATCGGCTTCTTCTTAGCATGAGAAATATTTTAAAGTAATTTCGATGTTTTAATATGTACATTTGGTAGTGTCAATGTGTACTGTTGATACCCTAATAGTATCCCAAAAATCGCTCAATTAAAAACAATCTTGCCTAAATATATAACATTACGAATTGTATTTTAGAACTGTGAATATTCATTTTGAACTACTTTATTTTGTTAATATGTAGTCTATACACTTTTATAATAAAGGAAAGTTAAGGATTTATTCAGGTTGCCTCAAAAATTTATATGTTAAAAAACCGAAACATTTTACGAATTTTCATTATCTGGCCACTAATATTAGTAACCAAATTTCGAGTAACAAAATGGTTTATTAGTAAAAAGTTATTAACAATCTTGTAATTGAAACACTTATCAACAAATCCATTAAAATATTACGATGCTAATACTAACAGGAGACAATTATCATAGTAAACTAGGATTGCCAGTCTTACCTAAAAGTTTTCACTAAAATAACACTAATTTGTATGGCCTTTAGTTACATAATATTACTATTCTGTTTGTTTTAATAGGAAGAATGAAGAAAAGTAGATATAATAAATGCAATTTCTTTAATTAAATCATGGATGTTACATGTTATAATAATTTATTGATGAACTTTACTATCAAGGGTGAACAGTGTGTAACATGCTTTCTACTTGAATTAGTGTATGTCCCCAAATGAGCCTGATTACCTCATTAAAATATCTAATTAAAGTGCTAGCCTTTAACGTTTGGACGAAATATTCAAGCCTGGAAGTATTTCATTTTGCCTAACCTACCATAAGGGCGCAGGAGAAATTCATTTTAACGATTGAAGGACATCGGCTACTGCTAACAGTAGGTCAACAGCTGTTTACCGGTAGGGCAGGCTGTTGATAGTGATATTGACATTGATAGATTGATAGCGGCATCCCTGTTTAGACATGCTTACTAGTAAGGAACATTCTAGTGGCTTCTGGGCATTGATGATACGACATCGGACACTAGATGAACCCTCTACATTACGGTGGATTACTTTGGTTTTCAGAAGAACATTTTAGAGGTAAGCAGGTGTCCTTATTAATAATATGAATAATCATGGACAGAATATCCATTACCGATTTTATAAATTCAAGCCCCAACCATAATTAAAGTATCAGTAATATTTTGAGTAAAGGGTCGATTGTCCGTAGTAGGCGGAAGCGTCACCTTGTGGCGTTGCCGAAAATATTTTCATGTCTGGAAAAGATAACTATATATTCACAAAATATATCCCAATAATTTCATAAAGGTGTAAAAACCCATTTATATAATAGGATTGTTAATTTCTGTATGTAAATTTTTAATTATATACGTTACCTTGCTAATTATGTTATAATATTTTCCCATTGTGGCCTAAGCAATTTAAAGCCTAATAAATATTAGATAATTTTATCTTGATCGCCAAAACGTAGAAAAGATAGTTTCTGTTCATATAATTGTATTGTTTTACTGGAAGCCTCCCGTTACTTCATGTAATTGCCCTACTTCAGTAGGTTAAAAATAATTCATCATCGTTGTAATAATTCATTTGTACTTCTCTTATAAAATCCAATTCAAATGTTATAAAGAAATCATAATGAATACAATTAATCAGTCATGATAATTACAAATATGTTTGTCTACACTAATTACATATATAGTAATTACAAATAAACAAATACAACTAAATCTGTTTTATGTTTAGTATACATGCAATCTAAATTAGTAGTATACAATACAAACTCTTACTTAATAATACATTTAATTCATGTTCAAGTACAGTGTGCAACTTAGGTAAATATTCAGATGAAAGTAGATATAAAGTTCACTACTTGTTTCAAATATAGAGAACTTTCATTAAGTTATCCTTGGTTGAGATAAATTAATTAAGTAATTTTAGTTATACGATCATTGTAACAGGAGGATTAGGAAACCTATTCAAAGTTGTTGTGTTAAAATGTAATGTATTTAACGGTTGTAGTACAGTAGAGGTTAAACAAGATAAACTATAAATCAACTTTGAATTACAGCTTAATTAATTAAATAAGTATTAATGCTAATTTGATTAAACTAATTTATAATTTTTATGTCTTGTAAAACAATGTCGTCATGTCACAAGTCTATGTGTCACCATGAAAAATATTTGTAAATAATAATTGTATATTCTCAGCTTATTTTCTATGTCACTAAATTTAATGTTTGCTCGCTCAGTAACATAGTAATTTCCTCTAAAAATAATATATACCTATATAATCTTTTAGTATCAAGTATTGGTATTGCACTGTGCAATGTGTGATTGATTATTATTTTAATAAAACTGTTTCTTTGAAAATAATTAGTAATACGGGCAGTAATAATACTAAACTTCGTAAATACTAAAAGCAATTTAGTCCGAAAAGCACTCCATTTTTGGTCACAAAACTATTTCCGCTATGATACTTGTACCTTTTAGTAACTGTAATTGATGTTGCAATCCCGTGAAGATGCTGTGACAGTTTACTTTTAAAATATGTCTTTTACTGTTGTCTTGAATTATTATTCGTTATGGTGCTTTCGTTATTGTATTTAATATTCAGTGTAGTTAAAACTTTGAATACGTTGTATGTGAAGTAAGTTTAAGAGCTGGGCTATCATCTTTGTACATTGTGCAGGGTTTTTATTCCCTGGAGTCTGATCGTGGCTGCTGGACTGAGGATAAGTCTGTTTAGCCCCACTGTAGCTGCGCTCTCCGAGTTGCTGTTGTCGGCACCCGCCTGTTCGTCTGCCGTGCCTTACCGACCGACACTACCGTACCGCACATCCCGTTCACCCGCGGTCGTGTGCTTCCTCTCGGTTCGGTCGACTTCGATGAAGTTACCGGGCGTGGACTTGTCGTCTTCTGGTGAGTGACTTACAAATTTTCTGGTGATCTCTCAGGTATACTATATTCTCTCCGAGACTGGGACCATTCCTCTCGATATACCTCTCGAAGGGTACTCAGCGCCTGGGACTCCAGAAATAAGAGTTGCATCAATTATTACTCTTTTACTGTCTTTAGGTAGTTAAGTTGGTTTATGTTAAATGTTTAATTATATATCTGTATTGTAAGAAGGGATTAATTATCTTAAGATATCTTATCTAAGTCTGTGTGGTTATATCAGTAATAGTCTTGGTTATATCTAGTTGTTTTGTTTCACTGTAACGCAGATTAGAGGCAATACTGGCCGTAACTGTTATCAAATAATATGGGATACGTTTTTCCCTGTACGGGGAATTATTGCAATAAACTCGAGTCTGTAAAGTTCTGTAGTCTTGAGTTTTCCCGTCTTCACAGTTTAACCATAATTGTCCTATACTTTTATTATAAAGTACTCTACTAAGATCCAATAAGAAAATCTGAGGTGGAATATGAACTGAAAATCAGGGGTGTTTCTTCAGAAGGTTCGGCAGGAGAGTTAAGGAAGCGCTTGTCACATTGTCTATCTACGAATGTTCCAGCGGATGCGGCGGTTGTAAATAATTTGGATGTGGAGACAGAATTAGAAGAGTGTGAGGCTAAGTCGTCTGACTTGTCATCTTTGGTTTCTGATTATGATGGAAATCGCGCAGACAATGAGTTCCAACGGCTTTCTGCAAGGTTTTGGCATCTGTACTACCGTGTTGAGAGAATTCCTGATACTGCCTCTACTGATATTGAACCGGGACAGCGGAAATCTGAGTTGCTTGTGAAAACAAAGACTTTTATTGATTCTTTTATCAGTACGGCCCCTCAGAACATTCCTTCTACCTACCAGGACTCATCAAAAGTAACACAGAAGACTAAGAAATCTGTTGAGACATCTGAGGTTGGAAAAGCTATTGCTTCAGCTGATATGAATGTTCGAAAAACTCAATATCTTCCATTAGGCCTGCTTCCCGAGACAGTGATAGATAGAAGCAGGGCTGGGTATTCAACTGATCAAGTTCCTTTTTCAGGAGTCTCGTGATATCAGTAGTAGTTCTCGAAGCAACTCAGTTCCTGTGTATAAATGGGGTATACAGTTTGACAACTCACCAGGGCAGAGTATTGGAGCATTTTTAGAAAGAGTCGAGGAGCTCAGGAGAGCTAGAGGAGTTACACCTCAGGAGTTGTTTAATTCTGCAGTAGACCTATTCAGTGGTTCTGCACTGATTTGGTATAGATCAACCCAGTCAAGAATTTCATCTTGGTAGGAGCTGTGCAAAGAAATGCGTATTGTATTCCAGGCCCCTGATTATGACTTTCAGTTACAACAGGAAATGTTTACTAGAGTGCAAGGTGATGACGAGTCGATAGATCTATTTATTGCTGCCATGGAAGGTCTGTATGGTAGGTTGGCTTCCAGTGTTCCAGAATCAACCAGGCTTAAATTAATAATGCACAATCTACATCCTCAACTTCAAGACCGTCTGGCCTTATTTGACGTAGAGACTTTGGAAGATCTTTGATGTTTAGGAAGAAAAGCGGAAGCGGGCCGTTTAAGATCTCTTCGTAGACCACCTCTACACCAAAATGTAGCTTTGGAACCAGATTTAGCGTATTTTGAGCCTCATAGGAAACGATCTCTTCCACTTGTAAAAGTCGCAAGCGCCCAGTTCAGAAATTCCTCACCCACTCCTTCTGTTTCTTGTTGGAATTGCGGAGAATCTGGCCACAGATTTTCTAATTGTCGTAAAGGACGTAAACGTTTTTGTTTTGGCTGTGGTGCTCCTGAGATGTTGAAGACTAACTGTCCCAAGTGTGGGCCAAAAAACGGGCAGCGCAGGGAGTCAAGTGCACCAAAGTAACTGACTCCCTGAACATTGGTTTTGCTAATTTCGAGACTAAAAATTCAAATTTGGACTGCAGGCCTGTATCCTATGTACTTGACCGCTCTGTGAGCGACCCAAGACCTTACCTAACCGTCCGAGTGTTTGGAAAAGAAATCAAGGCTTTGTTGGATTCCGGTGCATCCCAAACAATTTTGGGCAAAGAAGGTCTATGGATATTAGACAAGTTTCCGGCTAGACTACGTAGCAGTGATGGCAGATGTGTTGAGACAGCTGATTCAAAGCGACATAAATTTGATGGCATTCTTAATCTTCCTATTACATTGAAAGGAAAAACGGAAACTTTGAATGTTTTAGTGGTTTCTTCGCTACAGCAAGCTTTGATTCTGGGTATTGATTTTTGGGACTGTATGCACATTGTAGCTGATGTACATCACCAGAAATGGGATTTTGCCCCGAAACATTGCCGAGTCCATTGCTGTTCTATTGAGGGTATCAAATCAGAGGAGCATCTGACGCAAGAAGAAAAACTAAAACTTCACAATTTGATCTACCAACATTTCCAGGATGAACTTAATACTCTAGGACGTACAGACAAAGTGAAGCACTTGATAGATACTGGCAATGCTCCTGCAACTAAGCAGCGATACTACCCAATATCTCCCGCTCGACAGAAATTAGTGGATGAGGAGCTAGATAGAATGTTAGAGCTTGGGGTCATCGAGCCTTCACATAGTGAATGGTCTTCACCAATCCTTCTCCTAGATAAGCCAGATGGTACCAAAAGGTTTTGTGTAGATTTTAGGAGAGTCAATATGGTGACCAAGAAGGATGCTTACCCACTCCCACACGTTACTAGTATTCTCGACTGTCTTAGAGACGCCCGGTATCTTTAAAGTTTGGATATAAAGAGCGCATATTGGCAAATTCCATTGGATCCTGGCAGTAAGGAGAAAACCGCGTTTACTATTCCTGGACGGGGTATGTTTCAATTTGTAACCATGCCTTTTGGACTGAGTAACGCTCCAGCTACTTGGTAGCGGTTTGTTGATGGTGTCTTAGGACCAGATTTGGAGCCTCATGTGTTTGTTTACCTTGATGATGTGATTGTGGTTACGTCCAATTTTCAGAAGCATATCGAGGTACTGTCAGAGATTTTTCGTAGAATTAAGGCCGCAAAATTGACTCTTAACGGAGAGAAGTGCAAATTCTGCATTCCGGAGCTAAGGTATTTAGGGTACATGGTAAGCGAGAAAGGACTCCGTGTGGACCCTGATAAGGTCAAGGCTATTGTGGACATTCCTGTTCCGCGCAATCAAAAAGAGGTGAGACGCTTTTGCGGCACTGCGTCATGGTATCGACGTTTTATACCAGATTTTGCGACAAAACTCTATCCTTTGACCTCTCTGATCAAGAAACGGAAATCATTTGAATGGACCCAGGAAGCTCAAGAGGCTTTCCAGGAGATTAAGTCATTTTTAGTTACCGCCCCTATTCTGTCATGTTCAGACTTCACCAAGCCATTCACAATTTCGTGTGACGCTTCAGGAATTGGTTTAGGTGCAGTTTTAAGTCAGTCAGATGAGAGAGGTGAAGTTGTTATTGCGTATGGTAGTCGGACACTTTCACGGCAAGAACAAAAGTACTCAGCCACTGAACGAGAGTGCTTAGCCGTCATTTGGGCAGTTGAACGGTATAGACCATACATTGAAGGCACTAAGTTTACCGTAATCACGGACCACCATAGTCTTCTGTGGTTGAATAACCTTAAAGACCCTCAAGGACGCTTGGCAAGGTGGGCTCTTCGGTTACAAGTATATGACTTTCAATTGGTCCATCGCAAAGTAAGGGAAAATGTTGTTCCCGATTTACTGTCTCGTTCTACAGGTTTGAACATGGAAAATACGGCGACTTGTGCAATGATAGTGCCAGTGGATATTAGCGATCGGTGGTATCTTAACCTGAGGTAAAAGGTGATTAAGAACCCTGCAGCCTACAGCCAGTGGAGTGTTCAAGAAAACCAGCTGTGGAAGAAGATTGATGACCTATCAGCCTTATCTACAGAAGAATCCAAGTGGAAATTGGTATTACCCAAGGACATTCGACGTCGAGCTATAGAAGAATGCCATGATGCCCCACAACCTCAGGGCATCAGGGAGTTTTGAAGACGTACAAGAGAATGCAGCAGAAATATTATTGGCCAAAAATGGGGAAGGATGTGGCGTCGTATATTTCAAAATGTAACATTTGTCAAAGTACAAAATATGATAACCAAAAACCGGCAGGGTTAATGGGAGAATATCGTGGGATGCAAGAACCGTGGAAGATGATTTCGGCAGATTTGATGGGCCCTTTTCCCCGTTCGCTAAAAGGAAATAAATATCTTCTCAATGTCATTTATTCATTTACAAAATTTGCTGTGTTGAAACCTTTAAGAGCCGCTTCCGCCGCGTCAGTTGCCAGACATTTAGAGGAAGATGTCTTTTTAGTTTTTGGAGTGCCAAAATATGTAATATGTGACTACGGTTCCGAATTTATCGGGAGTCCAGTCAAGAAACTTGCACAGCAGTATAAAGTGAAAATCCTGTTTAATGCTAGTCGCCATCCCCAAGCCAATCCTACGGAGAGAACCAATAAGACAGTTATCAATATGATTCGGGCTTATGTAGGAGACCATCATAGGAATTGGGACCAGAATATATCTCAATTGGGATTTGCTCTGAGATCTTCAGTCCATGAGTCTACTGGTTATACCCCAAATCTTCTCGTCTTTGGACGTGAACTCCCGGTTGCTGGCTCCGGATTTCATGTTTTACAATCTGAGGACCAACTGCCTTCGGTTGGAGATTGCCAAGAGTACAGTGATAAACTAAAATAACTTCAGGCGATACCTCGAGAAGTGTCTGAGAAGCTGAAAGAGGTGCACTGTACCAATGCCCGTCACTACAATCTTAGAAGACGCCCCCAGACCTACCGAATTAATAGCCTGGTATGGAAGAAGAACTTTACTCAGTCTGATGCGGTAAACTTCATTTCTGCCAAATTAACACCAAGATTTGTAGGCCCATATGTCATTGCACAAAAGATTTCTCCTTTGGTTTACAATCTGCAAGATCTTCACGGAAAGTCCATAGGCAATTGGCATGTAGCCGACCTTAAACCCTACAACAACTAGTTCGGAGAAAATTTGGGAAATTTTCTTCTGGTGGGGGGTATTTGTCACATTCTTTCTACTTGAATTAGTGTATGTCCCCAAATGAGCCTGATCACCTCATTAAAATATCTAATTAAAGTGCTAGCCTATAACGTTTGGACGAAATATTCAAGCCTGTAAGTATTTCATTTTGCCTAACCTACCATAAGGGCGCAGGAGAAATTCATTTTTAGCGAGTGAAGGACATCGGCTACTGCTAACAGTAGGTCAACAGCTGTTTACCGGTAGGGCAGGCTGTTGATAGTGATATTGACATTGATAGATTGATAGCGGCATCCCTGTTTAGACATGCTTACCAGTAAGGAACATTCTAGTGGCTTTTGGGCATTGATGATACGACATCGGACACTAGATGAACCCTCTACACTACGGTGGATTACTTTGGTTTTCAGAAGAACATTTTAGAGGTAAGCAGGTGTCCTTTATTAATAATATGTATAATCATGGACAGAATATCCATTACCGATTTTATAAATTCAAGCCCCAACCATAATTAAAGTATCAGTAATATTTTGAGTAAAGGGTCGATTGTCCGTAGTAGGCGGAAGCGTCACCTTGTGGCGTTGCCGAAAATATTTTCATGTCTGGAAAAGATAACTATATATTCACAAAATATATCCCAATAATTTCATAAAGGTGTAAAAACCCATTTATATAATAGGATTGTTAATTTCTGTATGTAAATTATTAATTATGTACGTTACCTTGCTAATTATGTTATAATATTTTCCCATTGTGGCCTAAGCAATTTAAAGCCTAATAAATATTAGATAATTTTATCTTGATCGCCAAAATGTAGAAAAGTAGTTTATGTTCATATATATGTATTGTTTTACTATAAGCCTCCCGTTACTTCATGTAATTGCCCTACTTCAGTAGGTTAAAAATAATTCATCATCGTTGTAATAATTCATTTGTACTTCTCTTATAAAATCCAATTCAAATGTTATAAAGAAATCATAATGAATACAATTAATCAGTCATGATAATTACAAATATGTTTGTCTACACTAATTACATATATAGTAATTACAAATAAACAAAATACAACTAAATCTGTTTTATGTTTAGTATACATGCAATCTAAATTAGTAGTATACAATACAAACTCTTACTTAATAATACATTTAATTCATGTTCAAGTACAGTGTGCAACTTAGGTAAATATTCAGATGAAAGTAGATATAAAGTTCACTACTTGTTTCAAATATAGAGAACTTTCATTAAGTTATCCTTGGTTGAGATAAAATTAATTAAGTAATTTTAGTTATACGATCATTGTAACAGGAGGATTAGGAAACCTATTCAAAGTTGTTGTGTTAAAATGTAATGTATTTAACGGTTGTAGTACAGTAGAGGTTAAACAAGATAAACTATAAATCAACTTTGAATTACAGCTTAATTAATTAAATAAGTATTAATGCTAATTTGATTAAACTAATTTATAATTTTTATGTCTTGTAAAACAATGTCGTCATGTCACAAGTCTATGTGTCACCATGAAAAATATTTGTAAATAATAATTGTATATTCTCAGCTTATTTTCTATGTCACTAAATTTAATGTTTGCTCGCTCAGTAACATAGTAATTTCCTCTAAAATAATATATACCTATATAATCTTTTAGTATCAAGTATTGGTATTGCACTGTGCAATGTGTGATTGATTATTATTTTAATAAAACTGTTTCTTTGAAAATAATTAGTAATACGGGCAGTAATAATACTAAACTTCGTAAATACTAAAAGCAATTTAGTCCGAAAAGCACTCCATTTTTGGTCACAAAACTATTTCCGCTATGATACTTGTACCTTTTAGTAACTGTAATTGATTGTTGCAATCCCGTGAAGATGCTGTGACAGTTACTTTTAAAATATGTCTTTTACTGTTGTCTTGAATTATTATTCGTTATGGTGCTTTCGTTATTGTATTTAATATTCAGTGTAGTTAAAACTTTGAATACGTTGTATGTGAAGTAAGTTTAAGAGCTGGGCTATCATCTTTGTACATTGTGCAGGGTTTTTATTCCCTGGAGTCTGATCGTGGCTGCTGGACTGAGGATAAGTCTGTTAGCCCCACTGTAGCTGCGCTCTCCGAGTTGCTGTTGTCGGCACCCGCCTGTTCGTCTGCCGTGCCTTACCGACCGACACTACCGTACCGCACATCCCGTTCACACCCGCGGTCGTGTGCTTCCTCTCGGTTCGGTCGACTTCGATGAAGTTACCGGGCGTGGACTTGTCGTCTTCTGGTGAGTGACTTACAAATTTTCTGGTGATCTCTCAGGTATACTATATTTCTCTCCGAGACTGGGACCATTCCTCTCGATATACCTCTCGAAGGGTACTCAGCGCCTGGGACTCCAGAAATAAGAGTTGCATCAATTATTACTCTTTTACTGTCTTTAGGTAGTTAAGTTGGTTTATGTTAAATGTTTAATTATATATCTGTATTGTAAGAAGGGATTAATTATCTTAAGATATCTTATCTAAGTCTGTGTGGTTATATCAGTAATAGTCTTGGTTATATCTAGTTGTTTTGTTTCACTGTAACGCAGATTAGAGGCAATACTGGCCGTAACTGTTATCAAATAATATGGGATACGTTTTTCCCTGTACGGGAATTATTGCAATAAACTCGAGTCTGTAAAGTTCTGTAGTCTTGAGTTTTCCCGTCTTCACAGTTTAACCATAATTGTCCTATACTTTTATTATAAAGTACTCTACTAAGATCCAATAAGAAAATCTGAGGTGGAATATGAACTGAAAATCAGGGGTGTTTCTTCAGAAGGTTCGGCAGGAGAGTTAAGGAAGCGCTTGTCACATTGTCTATCTACGAATGTTCCAGCGGATGCGGCGGTTGTAAATAATTTGGATGTGGAGACAGGAATTAGAAGAGTGTGAGGCTAAGTCGTCTGACTTGTCATCTTTGGTTTCTGATTATGATGGAAATCGCGCAGACAATGAGTTCCAACGGCTTTCTGCAAGGTTTTGGCATCTGTACTACCGTGTTGAGAGAATTCCTGATACTGCCTCTACTGATATTGAACCGGGACAGCGGAAATCTGAGTTGCTTGTGAAAACAAAGACTTTTATTGATTCTTTATCAGTACGGCCCCTCAGAACATTCCTTCTACCTACCAGGACTCATCAAAAGTAACACAGAAGACTAAGAATCTGTTGAGACATCTGAGGTTGGAAAAGCTATTGCTTCAGCTGATATGAATGTTCGAAAAACTCAATATCTTCCATTAGGCCTGCTTCCCGAGACAGTGATAGATAGAAGCAGGGCTGGGTATTCAAACTGATCAAGTTCCTTTTCAGGAGTCTCGTGATATCAGTAGTAGTTCTCGAAGCAACTCAGTTCCTGTGTATAAATGGGTATACAGTTTGACAACTCACCAGGGCAGAGTATTGGAGCATTTTTAGAAAGAGTCGAGGAGCTCAGGAGAGCTAGAGGAGTTACACCTCAGGAGTTGTTTAATTCTGCAGTAGACCTATTCAGTGGTTCTGCACTGATTTGGTATAGATCAACCCAGTCAAGAATTTCATCTTGGTAGGAGCTGTGCAAAGAAATGCGTATTGTATTCCAGGCCCCTGATTATGACTTTCAGTTACAAACAGGAAATGTTTACTAGAGTGCAAGGTGATGACGAGTCGATAGATCTATTTATTGCTGCCATGGAAGGTCTGTATGGTAGGTTGGCTTCCAGTGTTCCAGAATCAACCAGGCTTAAATTAATAATGCACAATCTACATCCTCAACTTCAAGACCGTCTGGCCTTATTTGACGTAGAGACTTTGGAAGATCTTTGATGTTTAGGAAGAAAAGCGGAAGCGGGCCGTTTAAGATCTCTTCGTAGACCACCTCTACACCAAAATGTAGCTTTGGAAACCAGATTTAGCGTATTTTTGAGCCTCATAGGAAACGATCTCTTCCACTTGTAAAAGTCGCAAGCGCCCAGTTTCAGAAATTCCTCACCCACTCCTTCTGTTTCTTGTTGGAATTGCGGAGAATCTGGCCACAGATTTTCTAATTGTCGTAAAGGACGTAAACGTTTTTGTTTTGGCTGTGGTGCTCCTGAGATGTTGAAGACTAACTGTCCCAAGTGTGGGCCAAAAAACGGGCAGCGCAGGGAGTCAAGTGCACCAAAGTAACTGACTCCCTGAACATTGGTTTTGCTAATTTCGAGACTAAAAATTCAAATTTGGACTGCAGGCCTGTATCCTATGTACTGACCGCTCTGTGAGCGACCCAAGACCTTACCTAACCGTCCGAGTGTTTGGAAAAGAAATCAAGGCTTTGTTGGATTCCGGTGCATCCCAAACAATTTTGGGCAAAGAAGGTCTATGGATATTAGACAAGTTTCCGGCTAGACTACGTAGCAGTGATGGCAGATGTGTTGAGACAGCTGATTCAAAGCGACATAAATTTGATGGCATTCTTAATCTTCCTATTACATTGAAAGGAAAAACGGAAACTTTGAATGTTTTAGTGGTTTCTTCGCTACAGCAAGCTTTGATTCTGGGTATTGATTTTTGGGACTGTATGCACATTGTAGCTGATGTACATCACCAGAAATGGGATTTTGCCCCGAAACATTGCCGAGTCCATTGCTGTTCTATTGAGGGTATCAAATCAGAGGAGCATCTGACGCAAGAAGAAAAACTAAAACTTCACAATTTGATCTACCAACATTTCCAGGATGAACTTAATACTCTAGGACGTACAGACAAAGTGAAGCACTTGATAGATACTGGCAATGCTCCTGCAACTAAGCAGCGATACTACCCAATATCTCCCGCTCGACAGAAATTAGTGGATGAGGAGCTAGATAGAATGTTAGAGCTTGGGGTCATCGAGCCTTCACATAGTGAATGGTCTTCACCAATCCTTCTCCTAGATAAGCCAGATGGTACCAAAAGGTTTTGTGTAGATTTTAGGAGAGTCAATATGGTGACCAAGAAGGATGCTTACCCACTCCCACACGTTACTAGTATTCTCGACTGTCTTAGAGACGCCCGGTATCTTTAAAGTTTGGATATAAAGAGCGCATATTGGCAAATTCCATTGGATCCTGGCAGTAAGGAGAAAAACCGCGTTTACTATTCCTGGACGGGTATGTTTCAATTTGTAACCATGCCTTTTGGACTGAGTAACGCTCCAGCTACTTGGTAGCGGTTTGTTGATGGTGTCTTAGGACCAGATTTGGAGCCTCATGTGTTTTGTTTACCTTGATGATGTGATTGTGGTTACGTCCAATTTTCAGAAGCATATCGAGGTACTGTCAGAGATTTTTCGTAGAATTAAGGCCGCAAAATTGACTCTTAACGGAGAGAAGTGCAAATTCTGCATTCCGGAGCTAAGGTATTTAGGGTACATGGTAAGCGAGAAAGGACTCCGTGTGGACCCTGATAAGGTCAAGGCTATTGTGGACATTCCTGTTCCGCGCAATCAAAAAGAGGTGAGACGCTTTTGCGGCACTGCGTCATGGTATCGACGTTTTATACCAGATTTTGCGACAAAACTCTATCCTTTGACCTCTCTGATCAAGAAACGGAAATCATTTGAATGGACCCAGGAAGCTCAAGAGGCTTTCCAGGAGATTAAGTCATTTTTAGTTACCGCCCCTTATTCTGTCCATGTTCAGACTTCACCAAGCCATTCACAATTTCGTGTGACGCTTCAGGAATTGGTTTAGGTGCAGTTTTAAGTCAGTCAGATGAGAGAGGTGAAGTTGTTATTGCGTATGGTAGTCGGACACTTTCACGGCAAGAACAAAAGTACTCAGCCACTGAACGAGAGTGCTTAGCCGTCATTTGGGCAGTTGAACGGTATAGACCATACATTGAAGGCACTAAGTTTACCGTAATCACGGACCACCATAGTCTTCTGTGGTTGAATAACCTTAAAGACCCTCAAGGACGCTTGGCAAGGTGGGCTCTTCGGTTACAAGTATATGACTTTCAATTGGTCCATCGCAAAGTAAGGGAAAATGTTGTTCCCGATTTACTGTCTCGTTCTACAGGTTTGAACATGGAAAATACGGCGACTTGTGCAATGATAGTGCCAGTGGATATTAGCGATCGGTGGTATCTTAACCTGAGGTAAAAGGTGATTAAGAACCCTGCAGCCTACAGCCAGTGGAGTGTTCAAGAAAACCAGCTGTGGAAGAAGATTGATGACCTATCAGCCTTATCTACAGAAGAATCCAAGTGGAAATTGGTATTACCCAAGGACATTCGACGTCGAGCTATAGAAGAATGCCATGATGCCCCACAACCTCAGGGCATCAGGGAGTTTTGAAGACGTACAAGAGAATGCAGCAGAAATATTATTGGCCAAAAATGGGGAAGGATGTGGCGTCGTATATTTCAAAATGTAACATTTGTCAAAGTACAAAATATGATAACCAAAAACCGGCAGGGTTAATGGGAGAGAGAATATCGTGGGATGCAAGAACCGTGGAAGATGATTTCGGCAGATTTGATGGGCCCTTTTCCCCGTTCGCTAAAAGGAAATAAATATCTTCTCAATGTCATTTATTCATTTACAAAATTTGCTGTGTTGAAACCTTTAAGAGCCGCTTCCGCCGCGTCAGTTGCCAGACATTTAGAGGAAGATGTCTTTTTAGTTTTTGGAGTGCCAAAATATGTAATATGTGACTACGGTTCCGAATTTATCGGGAGTCCAGTCAAGAAAACTTGCACAGCAGTATAAAGTGAAAATCCTGTTTAATGCTAGTCGCCATCCCCAAGCCAATCCTACGGAGAGAACCAATAAGACAGTTATCAATATGATTCGGGCTTATGTAGGAGACCATCATAGGAATTGGGACCAGAATATATCTCAATTGGGATTTGCTCTGAGATCTTCAGTCCATGAGTCTACTGGTTATACCCCAAATCTTCTCGTCTTTGGACGTGAACTCCCGGTTGCTGGCTCCGGATTTCATGTTTTACAATCTGAGGACCAACTGCCTTCGGTTGGAGATTGCCAAGAGTACAGTGATAAACTAAAATAACTTCAGGCGATACCTCGAGAAGTGTCTGAGAAGCTGAAAGAGGTGCACTGTACCAATGCCCGTCACTACAATCTTAGAAGACGCCCCCAGACCTACCGAATTAATAGCCTGGTATGGAAGAAGAACTTTACTCAGTCTGATGCGGTAAACTTCATTTCTGCCAAATTAACACCAAGATTTGTAGGCCCATATGTCATTGCACAAAAGATTTCTCCTTTGGTTTACAATCTGCAAGATCTTCACGGAAAGTCCATAGGCAATTGGCATGTAGCCGACCTTAAACCCTACAACAACTAGTTCGGAGAAAATTTGGGAAATTTTCTTCTGGTGGGGGGGGTATTTGTCACATTCTTTCTACTTGAATTAGTGTATGTCCCCAAATGAGCCTGATCACCTCATTAAAATATCTAATTAAAGTGCTAGCCTATAACGTTTGGACGAAATATTCAAGCCTGTAAGTATTTCATTTTGCCTAACCTACCATAAGGGCGCAGGAGAAATTCATTTTAGCGAGGTGAAGGACATCGGCTACTGCTAACAGTAGGTCAACAGCTGTTTACCGGTAGGGCAGGCTGTTGATAGTGATATTGACATTGATAGATTGATAGCGGCATCCCTGTTTAGACATGCTTACCAGTAAGGAACATTCTAGTGGCTTTTGGGCATTGATGATACGACATCGGACACTAGATGAACCCTCTACACTACGGTGGATTACTTTGGTTTTCAGAAGAACATTTTAGAGGTAAGCAGGTGTCCTTATTAATAATATGTATAATCATGGACAGAATATCCATTACCGATTTTATAAATTCAAGCCCCAACCATAATTAAAGTATCAGTAATATTTTGAGTAAAGGGTCGATTGTCCGTAGTAGGCGGAAGCGTCACCTTGTGGCGTTGCCGAAAATATTTTCATGTCTGGAAAAGATAACTATATATTCACAAAATATATCCCAATAATTTCATAAAGGTGTAAAAACCCATTTATATAATAGGATTGTTAATTTCTGTATGTAAATTATTAATTATGTACGTTACCTTGCTAATTATGTTATAATATTTTCCCATTGTGGCCTAAGCAATTTAAAGCCTAATAAATATTAGATAATTTTATCTTGATCGCCAAAATGTAGAAAAGTAGTTTATGTTCATATATATGTATTGTTTTACTATAAGCCTCCCGTTACTTCATGTAATTGCCCTACTTCAGTAGGTTAAAAATAATTCATCATCGTTGTAATAATTCATTTGTACTTCTATTATAAAATCCAATTCAAATGTTATAAAGAAATCATAATGAATACAATTAATCAGTCATGATAATTACAAATATGTTTGTCTACACTAATTACATATATAGCAATTACAAATAAATAAATACAACTAAATCTGTTTTATGTTTAGTATACATGCAATCTAAATTAGTAGTATACAATACAAACTCATACTTAATAATACATTTAATTTCATGTTCAAGTACAGTGTGCAACTTAGGTAAATATTCAGATGAAAGTAGATATATAGTTCACTACTTGTTTCAAATATAGAGAACTTTCATTAAGTTATCCTTGGTTGAGATAAATTAATTAAGTAATTTTAGTTATACGATCATTGTAACAGGAGGATTAGGAAACCTATTCAAAGTTGTTGTGTTAAAATGTAATGTATTTAACGGTTGTAGTACAGTAGATGTTAAACAAGATAAACTATAAATCAACTTTGAATTACAGCTTAATTAATTAAATAATTATTAATGCTAATTTGATTAAACTAATTTATAATTTTTATGTCTTGTAAAACAATGTCGTCATGTCACAAGTCTATGTGTCACCATGAAAAATATTTGTAAATAATAACTGTATATTCTCAGCTTATTTTCTATGTCACTAAATTTAATGTTTGCTCGCTCAGTAACATAGTAATTTCCTCTAAAATAATATATCCTATATAATCTTTTAGTATCAAGTATTGGTATTGCACTGTGCAATGTGTGATTGATTATTATTTTAATAAAACTGTTTCTTTGAAAATAATTAGTAATACGGGCAGTAATAATACTAAACTTAGTAAATACTAAAAGCAATTTAGTCCGAAAAGCACTCCATTTTTGGTCACAAAAACTATTTCCGCTATGATACTTGTACCTTTTAGTAACTGTAATTGATGTTGCAATCCCGTGAAGATGCTGTGACAGTTACTTTTAAAATATGTCTTTTCCTGTTGTCTTGAATTATTATTCGTTATGGTGCTTTCGTTATTGTATTTAATATTCAGTGTAGTTAAAAACTTTGAATACGTTGTATGTGAAGTAAGTTTAAGAGCTGGGCTATCATCTTTGTACATTGTGCAGGGTTTTTATTCCCTGGGGTCTGATCGTGGCTGCTGGACTGAGGATAAGTCTTTTAGCCCCACTGTTGCTGCGCTCTCCGAGTTGCTGTTGCCGGCAACCTGCCTGTTCGTCTGCCGTGCCTTACCGACCGACACTACCGTACCGCACATCCGGTTCACCCGCGGTCGTGTGCTTCCTCTCGGTTCGGACGACTTCGTTGAAGTTACCGGGCGTGGACTTGTCGTCTTCTGGTGAGTGACTTACAAATTTTCTGGTGATCTCTCAGGTATACTATATTCTCTCCGAGACTGGGACCATTCCTCTCGATATACCTCTCGAAGGGTACTCAGCGCCTGGGACTCCAGAAATAAGAGTTGCATCAATTATTACTCTTTTACTGTCTTTAGGTAGTTAAGTTGGTTTATGTTAAATGTTTAATTATATATCTGTATTGTAAGAAGGGTTTAATTATCTTAAGATATCTTATCTAAGTCTGTGTGGTTTATATCAGTAATAGTCTTGGTTATATCTAGTTGTTTTGTTTCACTGTAATGCAGATTAGAGGCAATACTGGCCGTAACTGTTATCAAATAATATGGGATACGTTTTTCCCTGTACGGGAATTATTGCAATAAACTCGAGTCTGTAAAGTTCTGTAGTCTTGAGTTTTCCCGTCTTCACAGCTTAACCATAATTTTCCTATACTTTTGTTATAAAGTACTCTTACTAAGATCCAAGAAAAGCTAAGGATTCAATAATATAGTTACATTAATATAGTTTGAGTCACGCCAAACATTTTCCTACTTACTAAATTTAGAAATATATTCTTATTCTCACAATTAAATTTAACGTTTATTGTAAACGGTTCATCGACCTTTGGTAATTCTCTTGGGTCCCTACACCTGCTTACCCTGGTGAAGTTCCGGAACCTGGAAAGGACTGGTTCCTTGTTACAGTCCCTGGAGTCTCCTTCCAAAACAAGGTGGCGCCTCAAAATAAATATTGAACATTTTTCGTCGTTGTTGTGGACTTCGCCTAGGACTTGGAACAACTTACCCCCCTTTCCCCTGAGCTAGCCAGCATCAGTAACAGAGACTGGTGTGGACTGTTACAACAGCGGCCTGCTATTGAAGTGAAGCCTATTGACGGAACAAAGCGCCAACTTTTTCAAGTTTCTAACAGTGCGTTTACTATGCAGAAAATGTTACGCTATAGCTTGCTTTGTACTGAAAACTTTTCACCCTTCTCTCACATGTTTATTTAATTTCAAAATACCAACGGTTTTTATATCAATCTTAGGTCTTTATTGACCTATAATGGCCAATATTTGTAAGTTTATGTGTAATTTCATATTTACGTTGCCGGATTTGCAGCATATAAAATTTGATTGGATTGAAAGTAATAGAACCGAAGAAAACATGTTATTTATTAAAATAAACATTGCTATATTACATATATTACAATGTGTCAGTTGTTGGTCGTATTTATGAATTTTTATATAAAATTCAGTTTTCACCTTACTTTATGTGTAACATACGTCTGTTAAAATTATTTGGGTTTTATAATACTCACCAATTGAAAAAAATTCCGTTGGAAATATCATGACATTAAACACTTAATATCATGTTTTGTATGTCAACGGCTATCTGCCAATATATTTATCTATTTTCATGCGATTATCGAAGCTTTATAAATCTACAACTTTTTTTAGTTATATATCGCTATAGTGGTGGCAATGAAGTTCAAAGTAATGGTGCTGTCATTTTAAACTTAAACTGATTGTTGAGCGGTTTGTTTTAAGGAACACTTTTTCCCTTAGAGTATAAATTAAAGAGAAACATTATGAGTATTAATTTCCGACTGTTAGAATAAAGCAGTAAAGGAAATTTGTTACTTTTTAAATATCATCTTTTGATGCTTTGTTGTTAATCGGAATAACAGTATTTATGTTTTTACTTCCTACTTAATACAAATATGTAACAACTATTTGATAAATTAATAAAGATTACACACCGAAAAAATCCTGTTTATGTCATTATTTTTGTCTCACAATGCTTATATGTTCAATGCTTGGATTTCAAGAATTTTTTAATAAATATCTTTGTTATTTAGCCTAGATATTTTTTGTGCACAAATGTCTTAATATAATTTTATTTTTATTAAAGTGTTTATTAGAAGTAGGAATTTAGGCAATGGAAATGTACATTATTGTACCAGATAAGTAAATGAAAAAATGTATGACTACCCAAGGTAAATAAATGTAATGTTCATTATTCTTGTTAGTGTATGGAATTAAAGTTTTTTAATTACATTCATCACATTACACATTAAAAAATATTCTCAGTTTTAAATAATTTCGTTTAGCAATTAATAATTTTACTTGATTTTCAGCAAGACATTGGTTATTTAAACACCATAATGTCACAAAGGGTAAGGTACTTTTATAGAGTTTTTACGGACTTTTTATATTCCTTGTTTCATTTTTTTATTGGCATTTATAGTTATTTAGGCCTATTTGTATTTATTGTTATTTATATTTATATTATGTATTTGTGGTTTATATTTTATATAATTATTTACTTTGTATGAGTTATTTTATAAATTGTATAATTACATAAATAATTGTAGCAAAAGTAAAATTGCGCTTTTAAGTAATCTAAGGACGCTATACTCTTATAAATGTGTATTTATTACTTTTTAAATTTACTAACTGGCACACTACTTGAAAATGTGACCAGTCAAATTCCAAAAATTGGTGCTGTTTAATATTTTGTATATTGATTAGATATAAATACATTTATTCATAATATAGAAAGAAAATTGTGGATACAGGTCATTTCATACAAATAAAGCACACATTTATTCTAGAACATAAACATAGCTGTTAATTATTGAGTTTGGCTGATTGTTCTTCTCGTTCAACTATCATGAGTGTTTTATAGAATTTTATAGCTAAGGAATCTAATAAGTAAATTATTTTGTTCGGTTTTCTTAATACTTGTGATTTGAAACGAAATGTAATTTCCTGTTAGTTTAAAATTGCACTATCTTCACTAAGTATAACAGTTACACTTACACTAGTTAGTAATTTAATACAAAGTTCTTACTTTTTCGTCTAAAAATAAATAATATAATATATCTATTAGGTATTGAATAAAATAAAATAGTTAAATTAAAGATACATGTAGATGGATTAATTATAAATAACTTGGTGTGATTTGGCTTTACTGATGTTTACATATAACTAACGATTTTTTGTTTGCAGGTTTTTTTTGACGATGGATGGATTGTGAAGGAAACAGGATCTTTCCGGACATTTGCCATCGTTCAGTGAAACAATAAATCAGTAACACTACGTTTCGAGATCTGCAATCTGATCTCTTCCTCAGGTAAAGAACCAACCTAACACATAATATTACAAACTAGGTTAAAATAAACAAATCTTACCAAAGCGTTGTGGCACGCCTAAGTCAGGAATCACAACCTACATGTTGTTTGTCAAGTTCACTAACTCTATAAACATGCAATTAACAAAAAACTATACAAAACACTAATCATTAAAACTGAACTACGGAATACAGGTCACAATGCGTCTTCATTCGTCTACTAACCACCTACGACTAACTCCGTCACTTATTTTAAAGCTTAATTTGTTTATTAAATGTATTCAGGGTGATATTGAAGATATCCATAAAAAAATTACTTCAGTTCCTTACTCAATCCTAAGCGTATCAGCTAGCAAATTGCTAAGGTTCTACATTATGTATACAGTGATATGTGTCTTGAGTATTCCATATTCTTAAATGTAAATTATTTACAGATTCTATTTTCACACATACACTGTTTAATAATAAGTACATGGTTAGTTACGTGTAATTAAAAAAACTAAATGATTTTATTTTGTTTTTTGTCAAAATGATAACAAATAACTCTGAGAGTCGTAGCTTAGTTAGTGTCAGATACATTTTTGTCTACTCTTTGCGGATTTAATGTTTGTGGCTACATTATTATTTTTACGTGGAAATTATAGCTCTACACTAAACACATCTTTCTTAATAAAAACAGACTCCTTTGCGCCGAAGGATGTATCTTGTCATTTATTATTATTATCATATCATACAGAATCATGTCTTTTTTTCATTGACCCATCGTAAATAAAATTAACTAATGATAAATTGTTCATGCAAACTTGTTAAAATCTAGCCATGGTTTTAGCCATCACGTAACATAATGATTTTACGTAATTACGTAATTTTACGTAATGTTGCTATAGTACTTTTATGTTTTCACGATGTTCTCTTTCTGTACTCGAAATCAGGAGGATAAAGATGACATAATGTTTTGCCCCTACTGGTGGTTACCAATAACTATGAAAAGACCAAATTTGAATATTTTTAAGTTTAAAAAAATGTTAAACAAAAATTGTAACAACAACTAAAACTTCGGAATAACATAAAATAATGTTATACTGAGTATTGTCCCATGTTTTATGTTATTATTTTTAATGGCACCGATAACGATTAATACCATTGTAATGCCTAAACAAAATGTTTACATAAAAACCAAATTTGTAAATTCTACATCAAACGGTTCATGAATGGATGATAACAAGAAACTTTTTTGCACTACATAATACAAATTTAAGCCATTGTTAATAGCCCCGTAAAATATATATTGATAAAAAGTCCCATGAACCTAAATATTTTGAAACAAAGCCACAGTTCCCGTAGTGCACTAACAACGGTGATAGGTTTATCTTAAGGACTAATGTTCTCCACACATCTGATCCTTCTGTGTGTAATCAGAGCGGAGGAGTGCCCCTCATCCTTTTAATCGGATATAGGATATAAAACTAGACAACTATGGTTAAAATATAATGCAGTTTTCACATGTGAGATTTCTTTCCACTTTTAAATGGAAAGTGGATAGATTGAATATGGTAGTCTCTAATGTGTTGTGCGTTTGTAGGAAATATAAATGGCCACATATTGAGTAATTATAAGAGAAAAACAGTATGCACATGGTTCATGATTTGAAAATTATTATATTAATAAACATAATTTAAATTCCACGTAGGCTTTGGGACGCTTACCTCGTTGGAAAAACATCTTAATCTTTATTTAATTTGATTTATTGCTTTATTCTGATACCCTTAACAAATACTTCAGAAATTGATGTTACCTCTTTTGCAACACATTTTATGTTTCGTATTACGAAACAATTTTTTAATATTTAATCTGAACCACGAAAACTTTTTATTTACAATCACGTTATTTCATAGTTGCTCTCAAGAAAAGTTTTTCTTCCGAGCTACACCTCATTGGCAGTGCAAGTGTTTGTCGAAATTTCAAAATTGTCATAAACTAACTCTTCACTAACTTACTTTACATATTTAAGATAGTTCGTGTTACCTTATACTCATTTACCTTCGAAATATTTATTCCCTCCTATCACAAATCCCTGATAATTTTTTAATTTAAAAGTAGAAGTTTATTGATTTAGAAATAGATTCGGAACTCTCACGCACTGAGAGGATTTATTTCTTTAAACTTAATTTATTGCAGAATGCCATTTCAAAAAATTATGTATTGTACAGTAATTTTAGACAAATATATTATGTTTATTATATTTTTTATTTTAATTTTGTAAATAAGTTTCCCGTTTTAACAGTTTGGAAATGATTTGTAAACAAATGTTTATAAACAAACTAAAGCATTTAAACTATTTAGGTAAGTAAAAATAAAGTAACGGCGAAGAAGATCAAATATTTAGAGTTATTATGATACTTTATAACAGGTATAAATGTAACATCTTCATGTGAAATGAAATATTATAAATATATCAGAAAAATTAATGCATCATATAAATGGCTAACATGAGTATATTGGATAGTGAAACATTGTGTATCACATACTAGGAATTAAAAAGGAAATATACTCAGGATGAATAGTAAAATATATTCCCACAAGAACCATTATAACTTAGAAAGCCCAATGTAGGTGTTAACTTGCTTCAGGTATACCTTTTTAGTTACAACTCAGAGATGGAAGCATTCTACTTTTGCTCTGTTACAACATTTTAGATGGTGGTGGAAGTTTCAACTATACTTTATGAATAAAATATAGCTGGGAGCGATAGTTTATTGAAATGTCTACGGAAAGTCTTAAGCATTTTCATTATTCACGTTTTTGTTTTACGATAGCTTTATGATTGGGACTTTAAACATGTACGTTTTGTTTTAACTCATTAGTTTTTATTTCAGCAATTATCTTTTGTTTTTTAATGAGAAAAACTAATGATGTGTACCTTAACATAATATTTTTCTATAGCATTTATCTAAATGTAGGCTATTTTTATACACAATATTGATTTATTGTACAAATATTTTTATTGTTATAAATCTATATAAGCTTCAATAAATTAAATTTAATTACTGACGACATTTCGTTCTAGTCCTGTAGAGTAACATAGGATTAACATAATGAATAACAATCAAACAATCCAAAAATTGGATTAGCACTAAATAAAAAAAATCTCAAGTTAAAGTACTCCATTATTCCATACTTTTATTGCGGCTACAGTCACAGTAAAAATATATTAAGACACCACTTGATTGATAATTAGTGTCAATACACAGTCATTTTTCTCAATTTTGCAAGTACTAACAAATTGTTGATTTTAGTAGATTTTAATACGAAGATGAGTTATGGGTGGGTAATTATAGTATAAAGAGCCGTGTGCTCGCAATACTGACATCTTACAAATTTACCAACTTTAATATGAAATTTAGGACTATCTATTTGACCGTTACATTCCCATTGGTTCTAGGATCTTAGTATTTTATTCAAAAGCCTAAAATTCGTATTGCTGGCTCGTAGATTCATAAATAAAATGTATTTAGATAATAGAGGTATAAATTCCTAGCTAAAACATTCCGCTGTCAATTGAAAGACTCCAGCACACTTAAGACAATGGTAGCCCTTATGTTTTCTGATAATTCATCACAGTTTACTTCATCATCTCAATAGCAATGATAGAACCACTCAAAGGCCATACAAAGTACACGGTATCCTTCATTATACAAACAGGGGGAAATTATAGTTATAATTCATAGAAACAATTAAAGTTAGCCTTAATTTATTTCATAAAGGTTCTTACTTCTAGCTGCTGCACTTAAAGTATAGAAATAAAGCTTATTAGTTTAAGTATTGTTACAACAGTGTCTGATGTTCCGAACCGTCATAATCAATGCTCATTTTATTTCGCCATTGTATTAATGTGATTCCCTGCAACTCCTTGCATTGGTAATTTATGCACTTCTTACTTGCAGTCTGTGATAAGGTTATACACATCTACGAAAGTTTTTTAATTATTTTTCAAGTATATTAAAAATTACACTTTTAATTAACGTACCCTATAAAACATTTGCGTTCCAGCTCGTGACTGTAATAACACGTTGTAGCATGTGTGGTAACGCCTCCTGTGGTTTACAGATCACTTCTAATTGGTCAAAAACTGAGAGTTGCTCATTTCGTTCATATGGTATCCTCTCTAAGATATTTAATTAGTTTCATTCCCTTTACTATAACGTTTAATTATTATTACGGAATAATTATCTCAAAAACACAGCAGTAAACTATTTCAATTTTCAACATAACATGTTTTATTAGATACGCAACACATCACATTTTAACTCACAGACCACATTATATCGTTAGGAAAGATTCAATCAGAATATTGAAATGAAAATCTACAAAAAAATCAGTAACTAAGTTGTTACTGGCTTATCGGTGACGAGACTTATCACTAGTAAGTGAAGTAGGTGGATAAATTAGATTTTTATTTATCTGTCTGTCTGTCCATACGATATCTCGTAAACAAACAGCCTTTTGAATGCAAGTTTATTTTTAAAGTTTTGGATGCAATTTAATTTCTACATAGGCATCAATGAGCTCGATACTTGTCCGTGAAATTCCATAGGAGTTTTATAAAGAAATGTTCTGTTAGTATTTTTTGATAATTATGTGTCTGAAATTTTATTGATTAAGAGTGGTTTTTACTCACTGTTGGGTGTTGTATTCGTGCTGTCTGGAACTGGTTATTTATGCACGATCGAAATCTGCTTGAACGTCGATCGGAGGAACTGTGAGTAATTGGTGCATATTGACTTTGCTGATGGTTGTCTTACGACATTATCATCGATCTGCATGCAGTAGACGGTAGCTGGTCTGTTGATCGGTGAAACTGATCTGTGGCGCATGCGCCGCGGTGAACCACTGCTGCCACGCGCACGGCCTGACCTGTACCTGCTCAATTCACGGCTGGCGGAACGGAGCATTTTACTGCTGCGCCTGCCGCTGACTGAATACGTCCCGCCTGACATCGCTGCCTGCGCCGTGCATCGCTCCGCATCGGGCGACATGGTGATTCATACCCGTTCAACTTTAGCGCAGCTTTCATTAATTGAGGCTGTTCTAAATGACGCAACGGGTTTTGACGACGCTACTGAGTGCGTGATTACTCGTATATGTACGCAATTAAAAAGATTGCGAGTAAATTTTCCCAGCGTAGATTTTGATGAGCTCGAAACTGATTTTTGCGGATTATTAAAAAAGCTGAATGACTCAAATATTTTGAGTCAAACCTTACATTCTGAAAATGAACATTTAAAGTTGCATACTGGTGCCTTGGAAAAAAAAACTCCAAGATGAGAAATGTCAAAGACGTTCTGAGCTGAATGACTCCTTGAACGCTCAAGATGTGATTTTAGAAGAGAAAGACGCTATTTTAAGTGAGAACTTAATGTTAAAAACTAGTTTCTAGTAAACTTAGGTCTAAGTTAGATGAACTTATGAATGATTTATTCATGTGTAAATGCATTGCAGTCCGAAAAAGATATGTTAATTAAACAACTTAATTGTAACATTGATGAGTTAAACAGAAAGCACGCAGATTTATCCTCTTTGGTGGATACATTGAAAAATCAACTAAAATCGGCAGAAGCCGGGACGTGGCTAATGAATAGATGGGTAGACGATAGAGTCCTAGACTCATACTTTGAAACATTTGCAAAAGCCTTTTCTGATCTACCTTGTAAAATCTTATTTTTGGGCCCAACTCTTGTTCAGATGGTAAAATTGGGGGCAGAAGATGATGCTAAGGCGCTTCTGTCGCAGGTGTCCCTTTCATCTTCGCAATATGTTTTCTGTTGTGTTAGTAACAACGTCGTGACCCTGAAAGACGACTCAGGGACGCACTGGAGTTTGTTATTTGTGGACGTTGCTGGGGGAGCAGCTTATCATTTTGATTCCCTAAACCAGTCAAATAATTTATCTGCTAAGTTAACGGCCTCAAAGTTGGGGGTGGAAGAATGTAACTTTACTGAAATTAGCTGTATGCAACAAAAGAACAGTTTTGAATGCGGTATAAGTGTGCTAGTGAACACTAGACTTGTAACTGAGGGGTTTTGTGCTCGGGGGCCCACGTCTCAATGTTCTTTCATGGACTGGTACAGGAACTTCTTTACGCCGGACTTTACTGCTGACGAGGAGTCTAGTGACAGACTGTCTGATGGTTCTTTAGTGCTACCCCTGCTGAGTTGTGCAAGCCCTAGCAAGGTTGAATCATTGCCTGTAAATAATGTAAATAGAACTGTAGATTTAAGTAAAACACAACCTGAATGTAAAAATAGCCAAAACTATGAGTCATACAATTTAGATCCCAGTGAATGGAATGTTGTCAAACGAAAGCGAAATAAGACTACTAGTCATAAATCCCAAACATACTGTGTAAAAAAGAGGCCTGGGCCGCTATGTAGAAATCGTTATCATGTTTTAGATGGTTCAAATAATATAACATGTGAAAATGATATTAGAGTTATTAAAAATGTATCAGGTGTATGGAGAGAAAAACCTAAACAGAAATCGCAGTCTATAAATAGTTTTAAGCGAAATAAAACGACTGAGGGCAAATGTAGTAACAGAGTCAACCGAAAAGCCGGCTTCACCCTATGCATGTTCTGTAATGGGATCAAACTGTGAACACCAACAATTACTTGTAAGTGAGGGTTGTACTCCTGAGCGGTCGCGGGGTACTGATCGGCAGGTTGGCGGTGGGACATTAAAGAATGTCTTGGTCATCGGTGACTCATTGTTGCGATATGCTGGGAATCTCTGCTTGAAAAATGGGGCCACCTTAGATATCAATCCAGGTGCAAAAATTGAGCATATTAAGCAAAAGCTTTTGAAGTATGTGCCAAACCAGCCAAAAATTATTTATATTCATGTTGGCACCAATAATCTTGTTGATGGTTATAACGGAACGACCTGGGTACAATGGCGGTTGGGGGAAGCGCGCGGCACTTCATAGCATGGCGGACCTGTTGAGTACCGCAAAAAAACACTTTCCAATTTCTGACATTATGTTGGGTAGTGTTTTAACTAGGCGAGGACATTGCACCACTACCACTTTGTAATTTTAATGAACAGCTAGAAGTTATGTGCATTAATTTTAATGTCACTTATGTTGACGCGAACCGCCTGGTGAGGGGGTATCACCTTGCTCGTGATGGTCGTCACTTAAATAGGGCAGGAAATTTCTGGTTCGGGAATTAATATTTTCAGGTGTTTGCACGAGAGAAAAGCTTTTCCGGGTGGATGTTTCGCCGGTTTCCGCAGTTCCTGGCGACTTTAGAGCTGTTCCTGAGGTGTCACAGGCTTCTGTTCAGCATAAGGAGTCGGGAAACGGCATCAGGGGGGCGAGTTGTTTTCCAGAGTAGGGCACTTAAATGTGAGATCAATGAACACAGGTTTCCAGGAGCTGTGTGCGGTTATTGATGATTTCAAATTTGACATTCTTGGTCTCTCGGAGACGTGGTTGACTCCAGATGTTTCCTCAGATTGTTTTATTGTAGATGGCTACTCTTTATGGCGCAAGGACAGACAGGGCGCTGAGGGTCTCCCGGGAGCCGCTGGTGGAGGAGTGGCACTCCTGGTTGCAAATCATCTGCAAATGACGCAGGTCTATTTGAACAATGTTGATAGTCGCTTAGAATATATCTGTGGCAAGTTTAGTTTGAGAAACAAGAAGCTGTGTGTGTGCGTGGTATATAAACCACCCTTTGTTATATATTCCACCCTGAGTTCTATTTTGTATTCTTTGTTTATTGATCAGATGTTGGATGTTGATGATGTTGTTTTGTTGGGTGACATTAATGTAAATCTTATGGATACTGGTAAGGCCGATTGTAGATTCCTGAAAAACCTGTATGAATCGTTAGGGTTGGTACAACTCATAACAGAGCCCACTCGTGTCACCGAGAGCTCTTCGACATTGATCGACCATATTGTTGTGAATAAAGGTCTAGACATAGTCAAAGTTGGTTTAGTGGATACGTCCAAAATTCTTGATTCAAGACGTAAAC
Source organism: Homalodisca vitripennis (assembly GCF_021130785.1). Classification (NCBI taxonomy): domain Eukaryota; kingdom Metazoa; phylum Arthropoda; class Insecta; order Hemiptera; family Cicadellidae; genus Homalodisca; species Homalodisca vitripennis. The sequence goes on from NW_025776497.1 coordinate 152,661, forward strand.
AAATTACGGACCACCACCTGGTATATTGTGATCTCAGGTATGGCAACTATAGGCCAAAGGAGAAATTTATAACTTATCGAAATTTTTCCAATTTCGATGTGTCTTTTTATGTTTCTTTATTGTCACGTATTGATTGGGATGATATTGAGACAAAGACCTCGGTCGAGGAAGTTAGTCAATTGTTAACTACCTACATTGTCCAACTGCTTGACACCTGCGTACCGTTAACAAGAAAGCGAGTCACCAAGAAGAAAGCCCCATGGCGGAGTGACGAGATAAGAGAGCTCACAAAAGAAAAAAATTATTTCAAACACAGACTGCATGATGGTGATGTTTCGGCTGCTAGAACGTTGTACTGTAAGGCACGAAATAAATTGAACTGCGCCATCAGAAGAGCAAAACGAAATTACTTTCACGACAAGCTGAATTGTAAGGACTCTAAATCAATCTGGGGTGTTTTTACGGTCCAGTGGAGTGCTGGAAAATGACCGTAATAGTGACGATATAAGATTCTCAGCTGATGACCTCAACAGGTACTTTGCAGGCATGGGTGGTGGAAGCAGGATTAGCCTCGAGAAACTGAATTTCTACAGAAACAATGTTTGTGAGGATCTAGCGCATGGTTTCAATTTTGTGCCAGTTACTGAGGGTGAGATCAAATGCATAATGAATAACATTACGTCAGTGGCTGTGGGGACTGATGGAATATCTATCAGGCTAGTGAAAGCCATGAGCCCATATTGCTTGGGAGCTATTACGCATTTGGTTAACCTGTCCCTTGCTTCTGGGTGTTTTCCATCATGCTGGAAAGCAAAGTCTTGTCACGCCCATACCCAAAATAAAGAATCCAAGTGTGATTTCCCAATTTAGGCCGATATCGATCCTTCCGGCCATGCAAAAATCCTTGAGAAGGTGGTGGTGAATCAGTTGACAGCTTTCATTGAGGCTGAAAATATTCTTCCTGTACATCAGTCTGGTTTTATGAAGTCTTTCAGCACTACCTTCCGCCTTGATAAACATTATGGATGAGCTGCATGTAGCGAAAGATAAAGGTTTTTGGAAGTATTTTGGCGACGCTTGATTTCTCTGAAGCGTTCGACTCAGTGAATTATGAACTGTTTCTTGCCAAATTAAATTTCTATAGGTTTTAATGAAAATCGCTGTAAAATGGTTTGGCTCATATTTGAGCGGACGGAGTCAGGTGACGAAGGTAAAAGAAAACTGCTCTTCCTCGCTGTCGAAGGATACAGGGGTTACTCAAGGGTCATGTTTAGGGCCTGTTATGTTCATTTTATATACTGCTGATCTTGAACTTGCATTGTCCTCGTGTTCACTCTACTCCTATGCGGATGACTCTCAGATGCTTCTAACATATCCCCCTCCAGGTGTCCATGAAGCGGTGCAGTGTTTCAATGCTGATCTGCGTAGGGTTAAAGAGTGTCGGAGGGACATGGCCTAAAGTTGAATGCAGATAAGTGTTCTGTGGTGCATTTTTGCTCACCATCCATTAAAGAGACCATGAACAGGAGTATTCTCTCTGTTTCTGTTGAGGGTATTTGTTTGGAAGATCGTGTTTTTGTTAAAGTCCTGGGAGTTATAATTGACAATCAGCTAAACTTTCTTAAACATGTTGAATTGATTTCTCAACGTGCAATGTGTAAATTGAGAGTTTTGAATAGATACAGAGCGTTAATTCCAATGCTTTCAAAGCTGCATATTGTAAATTCTCTGGTATTTCCATCAATATATTACGCCCTTCCAGTGTTTGGTAGCTGCTTAACTCAAGAGGCAAATGTCATCCTTGCACGGATACAGAACAGTGCGCTGAGGTTTGTTTATAATCTAAAAAAATTTGACCACATCTAACCTTATCGCGAAAGAGCAAATTTACACTCTGTTCAAGATATTTGTAGGCTCCAAACTGTGACATTGGTGCATAAGGTTTTGGTAACTGGTGAAACCCTCTTACCTGAGACGGAAACTAGTGGCGCGAGCGACTCCAAGAGAACGGCACACTCGACAGGACGACAAGCTGCAACTGCCGCGTGTGCGGTTGGAGGCTACAAAAAGGTCCTTCTCGTACTTTGGACCCCAGGAGTACAATGCCTTACCACCAGTTATAAAGACTTTGTCTGTTAAAACTTTCAAAAAGGAAGTTAAAACTGTATATGTACCTTAATGATGTATTGTTGTTTAAGTATGAATTTTCTATGTAAATTACCAGCACGCAATATTTGTGTGTCACAGTTTTAAAACACGAATTGTACTGTTATGATTAGTTTGACGTGAGTCGATTTGTAAAACAGATTGTAAACTGAAATCCGCTCAAGAATAAAGGCCTTATTTATTTATTTATTTATTTATTACGGATAACTATGATATATTTTTCGAAATATCTTACCTCATGATACAATCACATTTTCGTAAATGAGTCAGGTTTCACATCAATGTTTGAGTATGTTTCTTCACGAGATATCGTGACACACACCATACTAATTGGTAAGCATATGGACAGAGAGACTAGCAAGCCTAGGGACATGCATAGAGAGGCAGACAGCCACTGGCAGACTAAGAGGTAGGCAACTAGATAGATAAGAAGACAGCATGCACCTACAAAGACACATAAGTTCTAAACCAGTGTTGTGTCCAAGTAGTAATGGCAATTTAATTTTCCAGTATCTTTAAACGTCATTCAGATCATAAATCTAAGTTTTTTTTTATCTTTAGTATGGGTTTTAAGTAGTACAGTATTATAGAAAAAATTAACTCAAAATTAATAGTTACATTTTCTTTTTTAAGGGTTAACTTGATATTTTTATAATCCATTATTTAATAAGCGACATCTAATCATGTACATACAAACAACATTCCTAATGGGGCCAACTTTGAGTACCTTTAACCAACCAATTGTTACTTAAAGTTACAAACACAAAAAGTGATATAACTTTAGCGTGCCTCAAATTCGGTTTTGATGTGTCTAAGTAAAGAAAAATCAGACAAAAATATTGTTTGAATGTCTACCCCTAAAATGGCGGATTTCCGTAGGAGAAATTCATTTAACTATCTCAAGACAAAGCCAAAGCTGTGTACGTATACAATGTTAAACTTTTCTCTCAGATTATGACGTAAAATAAAACAATTTATGACAAACAAGTTCTTTTGAGGCATCTAAGATAATTTAACATCTAAAAAAAGCCCCAGGTAATACCCAACATTTGTAATTAAATCCGACACTCTATTATTACACCAAACGTTTGCAGTAAACGAATATAATTTTTTAATTGTAACAATGACATTGTTTCAAATTAGTTAAATGTCTGTGAATTAGAATAAAATTCAAGCTAATCGCTTTAAACTTAGTAGTACACTTAGAGCTCAACCCTTCCTCCCCGTTTAGGGGATATCAATGGCAATTTATATGTATGATCAGGGCCGCCCACGGGGAGGAGCAATGGCGCAAGTTGCGCCATTGAAACAAAAATTGAGAGGGAATGAAAATTTGGGGGGGGGGACTTTAAAAAGCGGGTTTCGGATACGTTATTTACAAAGTTAAAAAAATGTACAAGTTTTGCAGTAGTTTTTAACAAATTAAAACCGTGAGAGGCAAAAAAAAATAATAAATAAAAGCAAATTAACCTTTGCAATTCAAACGAGGCGAATGCAGTAGTTCTATTTTTTAGACCAACAGACCCCCGCGCCTTGCCAAGGTCGTTGTCAAGGTGAAGTCCACGCACCTCATCCCTTCCGCGCCGCCCAGTGCTGTCAGTCACGCATTGTCTTCAAGTGTAAGTGTGTAGTGTGTAAACATAACCTCAACACAACACAATAATTAATGTCTTCTTTACGAACGTAATGACCACTTGAATGTCGTGTGTGCGTTTCTGTTTTGTTTTGTTATACGAGTTTAGTATTAAGTAGCTATTGTATTTCTGTGCTAGCTATAACTTTTTGTTTTATAGAATTAAATAATTGCCCTCGTAAATTAAAAAAGGCGTTCAAATATAAGTGTTTTGGAACTAATGTGCAATACGGTGCCCCGCTATGACAAGTGGCTAGAGCACTGTAAAAAGAAACACTTCTATAAGTTCAAAAACAATATTGATATAAAATATAAAATAACAGAGGAGAAAGAAGGTAGTGATGGACCTTGGATACCCTACATGGGCTGTGGAGAACGTTCTACTTTAACTATGGACGACGAACCTCAACCATCAACTTCTGCGCAATCATCGGCTATTGAAAGGTACCGCAATATTACAGTAACAAAATCTTAGTTTGTTCAATTTTATAAGCAGGGAGTAAACACATATAGGCTATTCTCTATTAATGACTTCACTCCCAAAGCTTTCAAAACATTAAAACCTTTCTAAGTAACAATTAATTAAGGCATTGAAGGCCATAGAAAAGGACAAAGCTTATAAAAAGAAGAGTAACAAATGATAAAAAAACTTCAAAATGCAAGTAAATATTATACTGTATTGAAGAGATGAGGCCTGCCTGAAAATGGTGACAAGCTAAATATAATGTAAATATTAGCATTTTACATTTACAAACATACTATCAGCCAAATATTAAAGTAGTATTGGTCCAATACAGTTATAAGCAAAAGCATCTAATGAAATAACAAATTCAAATACAATTTAGTTTAATGATGTATAAGCCTATTGGTCTATAGAGTTGTTGTAATTAAAATATCAAGATCGTTTTACTTGTTATTGTTACAGCTTACAGCTTTTGCTTTGTCCCTTCAACCCTATTAACACTCTTTGTATGTAGAAAGGAGTTGCTATCTTAAAAAAAAACATTTTTGTCATAATATATTTTACCACTTTAGTATGATATTACCATTTTGAGGTGACCTGAGACAAAATATGTTTCTCTAAAAATATATGGCTTTATGTATGTTCGTTTATCTCCTGTTCAGTGTAGCAGAATGTGGCATATTATTGATAATAAACTCAAAAACAGTTTCTAATTAATCTGTACTTGAAAAAAAGGGTGTATAGATTTTACTAAATTTTGACTAGCAGATTATTGATTATAAAAGTTCACAGTGAAGGCATTTCTCTATATTTAGATTGGTGGTGCCTGGGCTAGAAGACAATCCACATTCTGGAACATCAGCTGTCCAAGACCGCAATTACGAAGTTGAGCAGCAGTGTCACCAAAGAGGAGATGGATCTAAATATACGCCTCTAATACTTTTTCACAATAAAGAAATTGAACTTCCAACGTCCTCCATGGAAACTAGCCTGCCAATGTCAACACCAGAAGTAAGAAGACGAAGTTTTAGAAAATATAGAGGACAACATACCCACAAAGAAGATACCTGAACCTATTACTTTGACCGAACTTCAATTTTCTACAATCGATCCTACAGATCCAGCATTTATGCAAACAAAAGGACTCTCTGCTGAACTAATTAACGAAGCACTAAAGCTGGAATCGCAAGACCTAAGTATAATAGATTAGCCTTCCTCATCCGGTAGAAAATTCTACCCAAAAGTTAAAAAAGTCTTTTACCTAATGGAATAACCAAAGATAGGAAGTGGCTTGTTTACAGTAGACATTCTGATGCTGTATTTTGTTTGCATAGTTTGATATTTGCTTTGGCCATCAGAAAGAACAATTTGGGGTACCACAGGTTATAGGGGTTGGTCGGATCATAGAGGAGATCGAGATATTGAACTTCATGAAAAATCAGAAAAGCCATGTTTCTTCTCAAATTGGTAGATTGCAATGGATTATCCAAAAAAGAGTTGATACTGATTTGACTGAGCTAAATGAATAAATTAGTCATGTCATCACCGTGAGGTTCTATCGGTCGTTATAGACTGCTGTCGGTATCTGACCGAGGAGATGTTGGCTTTTCGAAATAAAGAGTCCTCTAAACGGAAAACTAGTAAATTTATTTCGATTGTTTGCTAAGTAATAACCCAGACGCAAGAGTTTATTTGGAGAAGCTTGATACGTCAAAAGAAAATAAAACTAAACTTGGTTCTAATTTTCTGAGTTACAGAAACTTTTATGATTTTATAAATCTCATGAATAGAATTGTTGTTTCAAGAATTTGTGGATGTTAATGAAACTAATACGTATTATATAATTTTTGACTCCACACAAAGATGTTAGCAAGAAGGAATGCACAACAGTGCTAATTCGATATGTCGATCACAGAGATACATTCGGAGAAATCAAGGAGAATGTGAAGCCAGAAGAGCGGCTTGTTAACGTTTTTACTAGCGGAGACACAACTGGCAAAAACTTATCAATTGAGCTATTAAAAACTCTCCAGGAAATTGGATTTGATAAGAATGGTATGATTGGGCAGAGCATGGATGGTGCGGGAAACATGCGTGGTCCATTTATTGGGGGTCAAATCATTTGTCCTCAAGGAATGCCCTAAAGCATTCTACATTTGGTGTTTTCGCATAGATTTGCCTTATTTGTCGAAAAATCAATGGAATTATGCCCACAAATAAGGGACATGTTCTCAACTCTGCAAGAACTGTACAATTTCATGTCTGGACTTAAAAGACATCATATTTTCGTAGAGAAGTTAGAAAAAGGTTCATGTCAGGCTAGAAAAAAGCGTTTGAAAAGAGTCAATACGACAAGGTGGTCAAGCAAAAACGATGCCGTAAAAACCGTTTATAACTTGCTATGATGTCCTAAGAAAAACCCTGGAAGACATATCTGATAACACTCAATCTGAAACGGACTCAAGAACATCACAAACTTAAAATCGTTACAAGTAGATTGAGAAGCAGTATGGGTGATACCTGGTTGTCTGATATGTTGGTTTTGGCATCCGAAAAGGATATTTTACAATCAATTCCAAACAGTGAGATCATAGACAAATTTGGCATTTCAAGTGAGAACAGGAAAAAACTGCTGCTATACAAATGGCCATCAAGGGT